>NC_051237.1:24750090-24957590 GCF_015220715.1 Pygocentrus nattereri | reverse complement strand
CACGCTTTGCATTGCGCTTGGTGATGTAAGGCTTGGATGCAGCTGCTCGGCCATGGAAACCCATTCCATGAAGCTCTCTACGCTGTTCTTGAGCTGATCTGAAGGCCACATGAAGTTTGGAGGTCTGTAGTGATGGACTCTGCAGAAAGTTGGTGACCTCTGTGCACTATGCCCCTCAGCATCCGCTGACCGCTCTGTCATTTTACGTGGCCGACCACTTCGTGGCTGAGTTGCTGTCGTTCCCAATCGCTTCCACTTTGTTATAATCCCACTGACAGCTGACTGTGGAATATTTAGTAGTGAGGAAATTTCACGACTGGAACACCTGAACTCCGTGATTTGCAAGGGTGAGTGAGGACTTTTGGAAATAGTGTAGATAGACCGACAGGTAGACAGATAGAACACCCACCCACACACACACAAACACCCCCACCCAAACACATGCGCACACAATTGTTTACATGTATGGAGCACTAAACACATTGAACTGGAATTCAATCAGATTCTCATGATTAGTAAATGGACGCTGTGGCTCATCTGTCATTTGTTGTCACTTTTATTTAAAATTGTCGTTTGTATTCTTGCTCAGACACGTTTAACCACAATTAAACCGCACCGTGAAACCAATTAGCTGGTTCTCAGATGCTCCAATTACGCTGTTTTCCGCTGATCTCAGCAGCTTCAACAACAGAGTCTGTGAAGAGGTGACCGGCTTCTGCCCAGCGCTCCGGCTAGAACATCACAGTCCTCTGAAAACACAGGATTCTTCAAGACCTCCTTTAAAAACAAGTTCCACAAAACGCTCGGTCCTCCTGTTCCGCGCGCATCTTCAGAAATCTTTATAATGCAGCAGCCTGAGGAGAAAACAGAAAAGAATGAAGCTCCGGCAGCAGTTCTGTCTGTGTGCTCTGTCTGTCTGCCCGCCCGTCTATCTGTTTGCTCGCCCGTCTATCTGTCTGTCTGCCCGCCCATCTATCGGTCTTGTCTGTCTGTCTGTCCATCTATCTGTCTTGTCTGCCCGCCCGTCTATCTGTCTTGTCTGTCCACCCGCTCGCCTGTCTGTCCGCCCACCCGTCTATCTGTCTGTCTGCCCGCCCATCTATCTGTCTTGTCTGTCTGCCCGCCCATCTATCTGTCTGTCTGCCCATCTATCCGTCTTGTCTGTCTGCCCGCCCGTCTATCTGTCTTGTCTATCTGTGCGCCCCTCTATCTGTTGTCTGTCTGCCTTGTCTGTCTGTCTGTCCATCTATCTGTCTTGTCTGCCCGCCCGTCTATCTGTCTTGTCTGTCCACCCGCCCGTCTGTCCGCCCGCTCGCCTGTCTGTCCGCCCGCCCGTCTATCTGTCTGTCTGCCCGCCCATCTATCTGTCTTGTCTGTCTGCCCGCCCATCTATCTGTCTGTCTGCCCATCTATCCGTCTTGTCTGTCTGCCCGCCCGTCTATCTGTCTTGCCTATCTGTGCGCCCCTCTATCTGTTGTCTGTCTGCCTTGTCTGTCTGTCTGCCAGCCCGTCTATCTGTCTTGTTTGTCTGTCTGTCTGCCCGTGTGCCCGCCCGTCCATCTGTCTTGTCTGTCTGTATGCCCGCCCATCTATCTGTCGTTTGTCTATCTGTCTTGTCTGTCTGTCTGCCCGCCCATCTATCTGTCGTTTGTCTGTCTGTCTGTCTGCCCATCTATCCGTCTTGTCTGTCTGCCCGCCCGTCTATCTGTCTTGTCTGTCTGTATGCCCGCCCATCTATCTGTCGTTTGTCTGTCTTGCCTGTCTGTCTGCCCGCCCATCTATCTGTCGTTTGTCTGTCTGTCTGTCTGCCCATCTATCCGTCTTGTCTGTCTGCCCACCCGTCTATCTGTCTTGTCTGTCTGTCTGCCCGCCCATCTGTCGGTCCGTCCGCCCATCTATCTGTTTACCCACCCGCCCGTCTATCTGTCGTTTGTCTGTCTGCTCGCCTGCCCATCTGTCTTGTTTGTCTGTCTGCCTGCCCATCTGTCTTGTTTGTCTGTCTGCCTGTCCATCTGTCTTGTTTGTCTGTCTGCCTGTCCATCTGTCTTGTTTGTCTGTCTGCCTGTCCATCTGTCTTGTCTGTCTGTCTGCCTGTCTGCCGGCCCGCCCGTCTATCTGTCTTGTCTGTCTGTCTGTCTGTCCGCCCATCTATCTGTCTTGTTTGTCTATCTGTGTGTCTGCCCGTCTATCTGTCTGCCCGCCCGCCCGTCTATCTGTCTTGTCTGTCTGTCTGCCCGCCCATCTATCTGTTTACCTGCCCGCCCGTCCATCTGTCTTGTCTGTCTGTCTGCCCGCCCATCTATCTGTTTACCCGCCCGCCCGTCCATCTGTCTTGTCTGTCTGTCTGCCCGTCCATCTGTCTTGTTTGTCTGTCTGCCTGTCTGCCCATCTATCTGTCTGCCCCCCTGTCTATCTATCTGTCTGTCTGCTCCCCTGTCTGTCTATCTGTCTGTCTGTCTATCTGCCCCCTGTCTGTCTGCCCACCCGTCTATCTGTCTTGTCTGTCTGTCTGCCCGCCTGTCTATCTGTCTTGTCTGCCCGCCCGTCTATCTGTCTTGTCTGCCCGCCCGTCTATCTGTCTTGTCTGCCCGCCCGTCTATCCGTCTCGTCTGTCTGTCTGCCCGTGTATCTGTCTGCCTTGTCTGTCTGCCCGTCTATCTGCCTGCCCGAATGATGACCTGAATGCAGTAAGTGTATTTTAATATACTGAATTAACAGCTTATGTTTATATGACATCAGGTTTGTATCCTGTGTTCCTCACCTGAACAGCACAGCGTGACCCTTGTTGTTGGCCACAGAATAGAAGCCGCTGTTGGGGGAGAAGTCCAGGCAGTGCGAGCGGTAGATTGCCTTTTTCCGGAATAAAGGAAAGTTGGAGAAAACCGTGAAGCTTGGAATGTGGACCTGGAGGAAACAAAGGGAAAAGGGAATAAATAAGATGGATATAAACCTGGGAGAATTAACTATAAACATCCAACTGATAACAGAAAAATAATACACAAAAGTTTTTATATTTTGATATTTTGTTTGTCAGTATTTTGAATAAATAGACAAGAATGAGTTAAATGACATCACACGCGACCTCAGGAGTTAAATCTGGTCAACATCCTACAGTCTTAAAAGGTGTGCAAAAGTTTGAACACCCTCTCTCAAATGAAAAATTTTCCTGCAAGTTTAATGCATAATTTATATTTTCTTGCTGAATTTAACATATTGAAACATTTTGTACAGGGCGATTTCTATGCTTGAGCTCCCCCACCCCACCCCACCCAAATATGCAGGAATGTATTTTATTGTTTCATTTAAAAAGCTCTATAATGTTCATATGATCCTCACAGTCACTCTGACAGACTGTAATACACTACAGGAAGCGTAGGGGGCGATACGGCTTCTACTGTTTCATTTAAAAAGCTCTATAATGTTCATATGATCCACACAGTCACTCTGACAGACTGTAATACACTACAGGAAGCGTAGGGGGCGATACGGCTTCTACTGTTTCATTTAAAAAGCTCTATAATGTTCATATGATCCACACAGTCGCTCTGACAGACTGTAATACACTACAGGAGGCGTAGGGGGCGATACGGCTTCTACTGTTTCATTTAAAAAGCTCTATAATGTTCATATGATCCACACAGTCGCTCTGACAGACTGTAATACACTACAGGAAGCGTAGGGGGCGATACGGCTTCTATTGTTTCATTTAAAAAGCTCTATAATGTTCATATGATCCACACAGTCGCTCTGACAGACTGTAATACACTACAGGAAGCGTAGGGGGCGATACGGCTTCTACTGTTTCATTTAAAAAGCTCTATAATGTTCATATGATCCACACAGTCACTCTGACAGACTGTAATACACTACAGGAAGCGTAGGGGGCGATACGGCTTCTACTGTTTCATTTAAAAAGCTCTATAATGTTCATATGATCCACACAGTCGCTCTGACAGACTGTAATACACTACAGGAAGCGTAGGGGGCGATACGGCTTCTACTGTTTCATTTAAAAAGCTCTATAATGTTCATATGATCCACACAGTCGCTCTGACAGACTGTAATACACTACAGGAAGCGTAGGGGGCGATATGACATTGTTTTTTAAAAAAGCACTACACTCTTAATATACTATTGATTCGCTGCACCATTAAAGTCAAATCAATCAATTAATTGAACACAGAAAAAAAAAAAGATTTGCTGCAGCTTGATCCTTCATACTGGTCTCATTCCTCAGAATATATGTTGCGGTTTCAGAGTATTACCAAGTGATTTTAGTGATTTTAAAGCCTCATTGTCTCACCAGTCTGTTGGCCTCGTCTTCGGCGCGGGAGGCAATGGCTAAAATCTCGGAGTTTGGGTTGAAGCGCAGCGAGGTGGCAGGTGTCAGCAGATTCATCACAGCCTTCAGAGGCTTTGGAGACGATTCCTGCAGACACGTCTTCTGGGAGTAGATATTCACCACACCAGACTGAGAGCTGACAAACAGAAACGCATATTCAGCATCATTACACAGCTAAAAATTACATTCACTCTCAATGTTTGTTTCTTCTCATAGCGCCCGAGGAGCCACCTGACTCGGACGACTCTATAAGCTTCTCTTACGTTAACTAGTGATGCAAAAACTAAAGAAGCAAACAGACACCAAACAGGTTTTGGCTTGCTGACTACATTTGGGGTACGACCATGAATTTTTATGTTTTCTATAAATTACCTTTTTAAGAGTTTGAAGAGGACTCTTAATTGTTCTGATGCCTCCAGTGACGTTTATTGTGAGGAAACTCCCCATTTAGGCGTCGAGGAAATGATTAAAAGGCGTGTGTGATACTCACCCACAGGCCACATACAGACCGTCCCGCGACACGGCCAGAGACGTTCCCCTCACGCAGCCCTCATCCACAAACCTGCTCACAAATTTACTGCTCTTCACGTCCCAGATATACACCTCACCCTCATCTGAAACGAACACCAGCACAACAGAAGAGCCTCTCAATTACATGCAAACAAGCAAAAATATGTTTAAGTTTTCAGCATTTTCAGTTAAAATTGGTGTCCAATCATTTCCTACAGTGCTGTTTTTGTGGATATGAGGGATCTTGAGTTATCGTGATATCGATATTTGGATTTTAATATCAAAGCCAGGAATCATAGCAGATATTACTATGGCAAAAAAACAAACATCATTATCAGAACTCTAATGCTTTGTTTACATATTGGCGATGGAGAAAAACTGCGCCTCACATTGGTACGTGACCAACAGCGGCATGCGGCCACACAGTGGTTGTCACGGTGACCGAGTTACCGGTATAAAAGGATGATTATCAGAGGAGATCGTCAGCGTCGTGAACTGCTTATTTACGGTGGTAAAAGGCAGGAGGTGCTCTGCACTCTTATTCTGTATTTCAACTTAAAGCCCCACTCCCAATGGTGCTCCACAGAACTTAGCTGAAAGGTTCTTTAGGAAACCAAAAATCAGCCTGTTGGGGAACTGTGCAAAGAACCTTTTCTGATACGTTTACTTTCAAGAGTGCAGAGTCCACCATACCGTATTTAATAATAAACCCTCATGCTAATTTCATTTTCTACTGTGTGTTTGAATTGGGACGTACCGGAACTGGTGAAGATCTGACTGCCGTCTCCAGTGAACGCCGCCGCACAAACATTGCCGTTAATCTTCAGACTGCGGACCACCTCCCTCGTCTGAAACACAGTGCACAGATCCTCATTATCGGACCGTTTATGATGAACTTCACTCAGAGCTTAAAATACACATCTTTAAAGTTGACAAATGAAAAGCTGAATAAAAACTCATGCCGCACTGATTCTAAAGTGCGATTTAGTGCCCCTGATAATCATTACATGAGCAATTAGGTTCACAGCAAACAGCTGTCATAATTACCGCTCATAAATACTTAATAATTAATAAACTCATAATTACTCTTATTAAAAATGATTGCTTGATTTAAATAAATAATTGATCAAATACATTCTTCCTATGGCCTACTAATTAGTTTGCTATTTGAATGATAATCAGGGTATATAGGTCACTATAGGTCATTAGTGCCACGTTCAGCAGATTCTCCTCAAGAGGAACCTCTCAGTGCTTAAACTGCTATTGTCATTGAAAGGGAGGAAACCCACACCAGCAGGATCTTACTGGTGCATTTATGTTAAGGTCATTTCTATAAATAAATAAAAAAAATTGTAAAAGCTTTTCTGCTACACATTGAGTGTTTACGAAGGAAGAGGTTTTGTGTAACTATGTATGGGCTGAACTGATCAGCAGACAACCGACAGGCTAACAGGCTCCTCCAATAACATTGTCAGGCTTCACCCAATAAACTGTAGAACTGCTGCAGAGAAAGCACAGAATCTGCAAACTGAATGTCTGTTAACACAAACTCCTACAGAAGCTCTAGCAGATATTAGCTGGTGGTAGCTCGTGGTACTCAGGCTACTTCTAAAACGAAGATTTCTGCCGTAAACACGGCTTTAATTACACATAGAGCTGTGACAAGGTCTTGAAAAGACAGTCTGAAAACAGCATTTTACCCACATGAACCCTGATAATGCACATGTTAAATCCACCTACGGCTCTTTCTTCCAGGAGAAAACACATATTTGTGCATAATTATTTTATATGATTACACATAAGAAAAAAAAAGATTAAAAAGAATTAAATAATAATAAACAAAATAATTGACAGACTGCTGGATTACTAAAATGATTAGTGACAGCGCTGGTTTGAATTAGATCTACATTCTCATGTACACAGAAAAGTCCAGTTTATTACATAAGAAGAAGAGAAACCATCTTTCAGCTTTAAGGTCAGAGGATCTAAACTGTGAGCTGAAGTATCTGTACCTTCATGGTCATGAGGTGGAGATATCCCGAGGAACCTGTGAGGAGCAGAAACTCTCCGTCTGGAGAAACTTCAAACTCCTTCACCCGCTGCTCATTCAGTCCTACGGCAAACAGAGAACAGTGACTTAGAACATGCGCAAACACTAACAACTACCACGGCTGGAGCTCTCACAGTTACTGTAGACTGAATAGGGCTGTAGCCTCCCTGTAGCTCCTGCTCACCTCGGACCCTGGGCACAGGGATAACTTTGCCCTCTATCATGTCGTAGATGTAGAACAGCTTGTTTTTCATTCCAGTGGCCACCACCTGTTCACCATTAGCAGTGAAGCAGGCCTTATTCACCGGAAACCTCTCCAGGTGGATGCTCTGGATCTTAGGATTGGTCTTACCGTCCACCTGAAAACAAGGAATGTTTGAGTTTTTGCTTTAAATTTTCATTGAAGAAACCCTGTATAGGTTTAGAGCATCATAATCAGCTCTGTGTTAATGCTTTATCCACACATACACACACAATGCAGGCAAAGATACGAACAGCTTTCTATTAAAGATTTCAATATTTATAACTCATAAGGAGTGAAACAGCGCCACCCTGCGGCAGAGCAGAGCTGCAGCCTTATATATATATATATATATATATATATATATATATATATATATATATATATATATATATATATATATATATATATATATATATATATATATATATATATATAGCGCGCTAGTTGAGGTCCAATTAGTTATAGACCAGGTTTGAGCTCCAAAGCAGGTTAACGTTTTATTTGTTACTTTTTAAATCATCCAACGTAATAATATTATTTCAGGGTAAAATCTGTCCGTCTGATTGTGGGCGACACACAATCCGTTACTGAGCCATATATCAACAATCTGATTGGTCGCCACTCGGCTCATTTGCATAAAACTTCAGCAGCATCGCACACATCTCTGCTGTGCGTTCAGTAGAGGGCGCTACCTGGAAGAGAGAGATGGTGCAGTCCAGTCCAGCTGTCATGACCACCTGAGCGGAGGGGTGGAACTGCACCGTGGACAGCCGATCCTCACTCGGGTTCATACTATTAGCGTTCAGGCACCTCTTCAGCTGCAGAGCAGTAAGAGTTCCACTGTTAATCAGTCATAAAAGCAGGAAGGGGCGTTTCCAGCTTGCAACCCCATCAAAATATTCAGGCACAACATTCTGACCACCTCCTCGTTTCTACGCTCAATGTCCACTTTATCAGCTCCACTTACTGTATAGCTGCACTCTGTAGTTCTACAGTTACAGACTGTAGTCCATCTGTTTCTCTGATACTCTGTTACCCTGTTCTTCAGTGATCAGGACACTGTGTTTAAAACTCCAGCAGCACTGCTGTGTCTGATCCGCTCAGACCAGCACAACACACACTAACACACCACCACCACGTCAGTGTTACTGCAGTGCTGAGAATGACCCAAGAATAGTACCTGCTCTGTGAGGGTCCATGGGGGTTCCTGACCACTGAAGAACAGGGTAACAGAGTATCAGAGAAACAGATGGACTACAGTCTGTAACTGTAGAACTACAGAGTGCAGCTATACAGTAAGTGGAGCTGATAAAAGACAACATGGGCAACATCCACTATTGTGCAAAACAAAGATATAACGTATAATGCAGTCAGGCTACAAACACATATGCAGTTGCTTATTTTTAAATACAGACCTACAAATATCAAGAAATACATATTTAATTTCTTAAAAGTTTCTTATGGTGATGCAAGTTTGTTGTAACAGTAACTACTTTACTTTATCACAAGTCTATGCATTTTAGGAGAGCAGGGATTGAGCCCAGCACGGGGAAGGACTTGTAATGCTTTTCATGCCATTTTCCATCAGTCTACTTACTGTATGTTCAGAAAAGCAAGTTTATTTATCATAATAATGATATATATTAGTCATATCGCCCAGCCCTAATTCAAACTGACTAAAAATTCTATAACTGAAATATTCTTATTTCTAATGTATCCAACACTGAGGAATTCCTTTTCACTGGACATGAATTAGGGTTCCACACCTTTCGACCATCAGACCCTACAGTGTTAAAACAGCCATCATCCTTCATTCATCACCAACACGTCCAGAAGAGCAGTTCTAATGTAACTAATTCACTGCACAAAGAACATCATATCCACCTTAATAATTCCTTTAGGGAGGCTTTCAGAGGAGCCGACATAGTTGCCAGTCTTCTTCAACAGTTCGTCATCCTCATCATCCTCGTCGTCGTCGTCATCATCTCCTTTGAAAGAAAAGAGAAAGTACAGTTTTCCAGCCGAACGGATCATCAGTTTGGATGATTATGACGGACAGGGATGAAAAAATTATCAATGTTTTATGAATAATCACCTTTTTTCTTACTTTTCTTCACACTCTTCTCAGCCCAGGAAGGAGTTCCACCCATCGCCCTCTGGAACCTGTCAGAATAGGCCAGTTATGTTTAACGTTCCGTGAACGACTGCACTGTGCTGTTTTCCTTCTTTCCCCTCTTTCCTGTGGTCAGCGGTGAACAGTGGCTATTGGAGACTAATTAGGTCTCAAGTTTTCTTCAAATTTGGTCAAAACCTCTATAATAATGCTAATTTCTGGTTAGCGCCCCTATGGGATTCCAGTAGTATGTTGGCGCTAAGCTAACGTTGATTTATTTTGCTGTTCTAGATTATACAGACATCTGAAGCTTTTAAAAGTCAGTCCATGTGTTTTGTCTGAATCTTGGAACAGATATTATCAGAGCTGCAGCCGCTGTTTAACATTCCTAACAACCAACCAGAACTTAGACTACAGCTCCTACTTACAGTCAGTGATGTATCTAGAACCTCCAGAAGGACCAGAGTGATAGACAGAGTCGCAGCCACTGTTTTCTATTCCTAACAGCTAAATGGAACACTGCTTAGAATACGGCTTATATTTACAGTCATTGATGTACCTAGAACCTTCAGAAGGACTAAAGTGACATTTCTGGTCCCACTGTAAATCAGAGCGTGATTGGCCGATTTCTTCAATCACTTCCTAATTATGTTGGTAGTTATTCTAATGTGTGAGGCCTTCAGTACAGCTCCTGAAGTCCTAACCAATGGGAGAGCAGCTCTGCTGTATCTACATAGATACCACAGAAAGAACAGCCCTGATTTCAACCTATTTGTTTGCAAACAAACCTCCACATTACCAAGCTAAAGTGGCATGAATCCGATTTTCAGCCCTGATGTGACTCGGACCTGATGTTTCGCCCTGATGTGACTCGGATCTGGTGTTTTCAGGGCTGTTTGGACACAAATCTGGTCTTTTCAAATCCGACCTGAGCCACTTCCATATGTGGTCCTAGATCGGATGCGTATCCGATTTGTGGCCATGTGACCTTAACGTGACACTCAGATCGCAATTCATCTGCTTTTTCTCCATCATTCAGCGTTGCCATGGCAACAGAGCTGAACAGACGTAAAAGCCTGTAAACGGCGGAAAAGCAGCTCATCTCATTTTCCCTCCTCCATCTGGCTCTAATAATGAAGCTGAGAGCTGATCAGAGTTAATGATCTTCTCAGCGAAGCTCGTTCTGCTCGTTAGTTTGTGCTGATGATGCAGTGATTCAGTCACGTGACGTTACTGAGTAGGAGGAGCTCATGAGGGTCAGTTCAGGCCGGTTCATCACATTAAACACAGATTTGAGTCACTGACCTAAACAAGTCTGAACCATCGAGTCAGAGAGAGCGGATTTGAGCAACGAGGCTTGTAATGTGAACGCAGCTTTTAGCGTTATTTTTTTGAGTGTGTTAACCTTCAATTTGCGGACAAACCAGCAGGTTTTACTTACTGCTCCTTTAGCCGCTGCTGGAGTTTCTGTTTGGACATTGTGGATTCTGCGTCACTCTTCTTAAAATCTTTGCGAAACCGATGTGTCATGTCGATCCTAAAACAGTGAGAAAGAGTTTTAATCAGATATTTAAAGAACAAAAGCACGAAAGTCAAACACAAAGCAGACCAACAAAATTACTTATGAGATTAGTCAACATCTCTACTACTAACATTATAGAGCTTTTTAAATGAAACAGTAGAAGCCGTATCGCCCCCTACGCTTCCTGTAGTGTATTACAGTCTGTCAGCGCGACTGTGTGGATCATATGAACATTATAGAGCTTTTTAAATGAAACAGTAGAAGCCGTATCGCCCCCTACGCTTCCTGTAGTGTATTACAGTCTGTCAGAGCGACTGTGTGGATCATATGAACATTATAGAGCTTTTTAAATGAAACAGTAGAAGCCGTATCGCCCCCTACGCTTCCTGTAGTGTATTACAGTCTGTCAGAATGACTGTGTGATTCCTATGAACATTAAAGAGCTTTTTAAATGAAAAAATACAGGATGAAAGGTTTTGGCTGTATATAAAGGATGGACGTAAACATGACTCACTGTTCCTCCTCCTCATCATCTTCATCCTCCCACACTGCTTTTCTTTTGGCAGGAAGCTGAAGACGAGACTCGTTTTCCTCCTCTGAGTCACTTGAGGATTCCTGTGCTTGCTCCTCATCGCTCCCCTGCTCAGAGGAGGAAAGGGACAAAATAAAAGAAACGTCACAAACTGCACAAACATAACCAGCTCTTCTGCGAAGCTTTAAATATAAAAATGATGAAACTGGGGTTGATTAGACATTCATTACACAAAGGTAGAATGGCAGAAAAGAGAAACTTACAAATTAAATACACAATTAAACTTCGTATATGTTTATTAGTTCTGGAAACATTTTCATAATGTGAAAGCAGAACCTGAGCCTGAAGATCCTGTGATCTCCACAGAGTAAACAAGGCCTCCAACTTTCATCATCAACATCCAGCGAAAGAAAAGTGTCTGCACGTTCCATTCAATGGGTGGGTGGGTGTGTATGAATAATATATACATATACACACACACACACACAGTCAATGAGTCTACATATACACCATATATACAGTTAATGAGCATATGTCATATCATATATACAGTTAATGAGTGTCATATATATATACAGTTAGAGTGTTATATATACAGTTAATGAGTGGGTCATATCATATATACAGTTAATGAGTGCGTTTATATATATATATATATATTCAGTCACTGAGCAAACAGCACAGTTAATAGCACAGTTGATGGCGTATGTCTGAGTGAAATGTGGGCCATGAAGTCTACAGAACTGTCCACAGACCTGCCAGACAGGACTGTGTAGAGGCTCCATCTTTCTCAAATGGAAGAAGTTTAGAACCACTAACAGTCCAGCTAGAACTGGTCACCCAGCCAAACAATGGGGAATGTACCTTTGTGGGGACAGGTGGACTCCACCAATCAGGCCTTAATGGCAGAGTGGCCAGACGAAACCTATTCCTCAGTAAAATAGACATCAAAGTCTGCTGGGACTTTGCCAAAGGGCTTTTGAACGACTCCAAGACCATGAGAAGTAAAACCCCCTGATCTGATGAACCAAACACTGAACCACTTGGCCACAACGGCACGTGTGGAGGAAACCAGGCACCGAGCATCACCTCCTTAATGAAGGATCAACTCAACAGCATTAAAACAGTTCATCACCAGTAATGAAGGAGAATTCCATCGGTCTTCCTAATGTCCTGCAAAACTCAATGGATAAGACGTAAACCGAGCAGTTCAGAGCGGTTTGGTCTGAAACTCTGTGTTCTAGATAAACTTACCGAGTCAGAGCTGTTCACAGTGGTGGTGATGGGAACCAGACGTCCCCCTCTAAAAGCTCCTCACCGTTCCTACATGAACTGGTTCTGAGTTCACTGCCAGTTCTGAGACGATTTCGGCCTTGAGATCCATTCCTGGCGCAGCGATACAGAACACGCAGGGTGTTCTGACTGTAGGGCTCGGTCGCTTTTCTGGATTCTCCTAGTGAGGCTGTAATATCTAGACCTGCTGGAGTCTCTGCTGCTCTGTTAACCCTGAAATCTGTGGTCAGTCACTCATTACAGAACCGACTCTGTGTGTTTTCCTCTCTTTGCCGAGTTGAACAGCTGCCCATCCTGTGCATCTGATGCTGCTGCCTCTTCTGCCTTGACCGGGCGCCACTGCTCGCCAAGCTTCTGGACCGGCTTGACCACCAATTGAGCTTCTTGCTGTACAACTCTGTGCAACCCTCATAAGCGGAACCTCCTGCTGCATAAACTAGATCTAATTAACCGCTGCCCCACCTGTTTTACCCGCTTTGTCCTATAATACTAACACTGTGTGCTGTCCGGTGTGGACCAGAGGAGGACGGGTTCCCCTTCTGAGTCTTGGTTCCTCTCAGCGTTTCTTCCTCTCGCTCTCCGTGAGTTTTCATTGCCACTGTTGCCACTGGCGACGCTCATTTGGACTCAGACCCGGATTTTTCTCTAAAGCTGCTTTGAGAGAACACCTGCTGTAAAAAGGGCTTGATGAGGCAAAACAGTCCACAAAGAAAACTGATCATTCCAGACTTTCCACTGTTTTCCCATCATCAACATTCCATATAAGCTTATAAGCTATAAGAAGACTTGTGTAGGTTCTCTGGTGGTTCTGGACGGTTAATAAAGTGTCTGTATCTGTGTTGTAGTCATGGCGACGACTGGTTCCCATCAGCACCACCGTAAAGACGAACCTGAACCACTTCACACCAAACCCTCTGAATCCCAGTGTTTACACCTGGAACTCTGAGGTATGGAGGAAGTGAGGTGGAGTTCCCATTTCACTCGTTTATTTAGGCTTATTATTACCTCGATATAACTGTGTTATAAAGGGTTTTAGGCGCCGCAGAAGAACCACTGCTGGTTCCCTAAAGAACACATAGATGGTGGGCTCTCTAAATGATCTCTGTGACTCTTGGAATTCGAATTTTCCGTTCCACCTTAAATGGTGCATCAGTACTGTTAGCGTGCTCCGACTTTTAAGGTGGAACGGAGAATTCCAGTAGGACCGTGACAGTCTGGCTACAGATCTGTCTGCCAGTCGTGGCTGAGCGACAGACCGTTTGATATAATATAAGAATTGTCTTCTATTTCTCCTTAATTCGGGCGTTTTTACCTCCAGCTTCTCGAGAAGTTCGTCCTCAGCTCCGAACACGAGCTGCCGCAGTCTCTCCTCCTCAGACTCCATCACCTCTGCTGACCGGACCGAACCGAACCGCAATAAAACGCTTTAATTCTGGACTTTCTTCACTTTAGTTATCTGTGTTTGTTTGCGCTGTGAGCTCCGAGCCACATGGACCAGCCCTGGGATCTTCAGTGTCCACCGATGCAGAGCAGCACAACGCCCCCTGCTGACCTGGAGGACCACAGAGAAAAAACACACCGTACTTTAAAATGAAAAACAGATAAATGTAAAGATTAAATGATAAAAACAGCAGAGGTGGACGAAGCCCACAGACCCTGTACTAGAGTTAAAGTCAAGACCCCTAAGGTAAAATATTCCTCCAGTAAAAGTAGAAGTTCCTCCCTTTAGACCTCCACTGGAGTAAAAGTACTAAAGTATTTACCTTCAAATGTATTTAAGTATAAAGTAAAAGTACTAAAAGAGTAATTCTGGCTCTGATGTCCTGTTATCATTTTTATAACCAGACTGGCTTCATGAACTCATTTCAGGTGAAAGTCCTCCAGCGTCTCTCTTGGTAAACCAGTCTTTTAATAGAACGTCATTAATTAGTGACGCTGACGTCTATTAAAATGATCAGAAGCACAAAACACTGAAGGTAAACAGTTTCCATCAGGGAGAACCGAGTGGCTCTGAAATCACTTTTTACACACAAGCAAAGTTTCAGTTTCAGATTTATTTACAACTTAGTTCCAAGTTTAAGTTGAATAAAAACTGGCTTTAAACTCAGGATCACAGATGAGCTCCTTTACTATGTTGATCTGTAGGCGTCTGTTCATAAACATAAACCAGCCCAAACTCATTTACTATAAAATGAAATGGTGTTTGTAGAAATTCAGAAAAAAGCCGCGTCAGTCTCGACTGCATATGTGGACATATTTCTATATTGAGCTCTATTTACACAAAGTTAGGTTAGTTCATCATTTATGTTGAACAGACTCTCCCAAAGTTTTACGCTGCTGCGCTGACGTTGAACCGCGTGCTGCACTGGGTCGGTATGACCAACAGGTCAAAACCAGCTCTAAACAAAGTGACCGCTGGGCCCTGATTGGTGCTCTGGCTTTGCGCTTCTTTCGTTTTGACATGTTACGTTTTTATACACACAGAAACCAAAAGGAACGACAGATTTCTCAAAATGTAGGAAAAAGTCGGATATTAGACTCTGAAATGTAGTGGAGTGAAAGGAAAAAGTCCAGAACGGAGAAACTTCAGTACAGATACACCAAAAATACTAAAGTACAGAAACTAATTACATTTACTCAGTTACTCAGTTACTGTCCCCCACTGTACTTTAGAGTTCCAGTGATTAGGAATAATAATTGCAAGAAGAAAAAAAAAACATTATTTTAATTTATAGAGCATTTTATACATGTAGCGGCGCAAAACACTTCACAAAGAAAATACAAAATAAAATCACAAAAACAAACAAATAACAATAAAATGCACTTAATAAATGTTCAATTAAAAACATATTGTTTAGAAGTGCACTACTGAACTATCACTATCAGAGCTACAGTGTTCAAAGGGGAATCCCACCAAAGTTTCAACTTTCCCCCATCATTGAGTGCGTGAGAGGGTTTGGTGTGAAACGGTTCAGACATCTTTACAGTGGTGGTGATGGGAACCAGGCGTCGCCATGACTACAACACAGATATAGACACTTTATTTACCATACAGAACCTCCAGAGAACCTACACGGGTCTTCTGAGCTTATATGGAATGTTAACGATGGAAAACAGTGGAAAATCTGGAATAATGAGTTTTCTTTGGGGACTATTTTGCCGCACAGCGCCCTGCATGTCTCCCTCTACCATGGATGGATTTCAAATATGTAAATATACAGTTAGACAGAGCTGGAACCCTGGCACTTCCTCTAAAGTCTTTTACAGCTGTTTTACAGGGGATTCCCCCTCACACTGCTGAAGGGAAGAAGACAGAAATAGAACAAGCTGTGTAATGAAATTCAACTCCAGCTGCATTCAATGCAAAAAGTGGTTTGTGGGGGCCAAGCACTTTTAGCCAGTGCACTGGGAGTATCATATGTAAAGCAATGTTATGTAACAGTTTTACCTTAAACAAACAGCCTCAAAATCAATTTGATGGTGCACTTAAACAGTAGAACCCGAGAGGGAGTGTAGTCTCACGAAATACCATCTCGGCTGTGATCTGGTGGCTGTAGATCATCCCAGTCGTGATGTTAATGGTGAAAACTCACTCCTCGAGTGCTCTACTGCTTTAATACAGCAGTTAAATAAATACAGTAAGAAATGAATAAACTGGCCGTGAACGCGGCGTTTAATATGTTTTAATGTTCAGCTCCTTCCTCCTAATTATAGCTCCTTAACTTCACTTTGTGAAGGTTAAGCTACATTTCTGTGTATGGTGCTGTAAATATAACAATAACAAAACTACAATCACATTCTTCTTATTATTCTTCTTATTATCATTGTTATTGCCACAATGGTGTCAGAAGTGGGCTAATGACAGTGAAATATGTATCACGATATTACTTTCAAAAATCGGACAGTTTTGAAGTCTGTAATAATTCACTGTTAGCCAGTTTTCAAAATACGCCGTATGAACACACCCCGCGCTGTGTGAACGCGCGTGAACACTCCCGGCCTTTATAAGCGCGCTCCCGCGGCGCTTTTTCTCCTCTTCGTTCGTACAGCTCGGACTCTCTGCTCCAACACCGGGATAAAGGTGGGGCGAAAAGGGCGGTTATACCACTTTTCTTGCTTTAACTCGTGTTATTTACATTTTTGTTACATATTTTGTTGAGACTTTAATTGCAGCACTGATTACATTCCGTTGCATATCATTCCTGCACTTTACTGCGAGTCCGGCCCACCTTAAATGGCACAAAGTAAATGGTAACGGCTACACCATTTAAGGTGGAACGGAAAACTGGAAATCCAGCCTCATGAGCACTAGCAGTGGGAAGGTAACCTGGGTCATGTAGAGGCGCCGAAGCCTTAAATGGTTTGCAGAGACGTTCATTCACAGCAGCCGTTCGCTTCCTATTTATGTAGCCTAACGTAATTTACGTGAAATGTGCAGAATTATCGTTGGAACATGCGGAAGTGCGCCGTGCAGGTGGAGCCAGCTGTTGTATGGTTTTAAAATATTTTTAAAGTGTTAAATTATCTTCAAAAGATTAAACGAGGGGTTTGGAGTATTTTATTTCGCTTTAAAGGCTCATTTTTACTGGCGCCTTTCGGTTGGAGAAGCGCAGCAGGACTTTTGTCCCCGATCGCCGATCTACACATGTCCGCGCAGCGCCTCTGTGGAGGCGATGGTTTGTAGATCGGCGGATTTCGCCTTTGCTCGCCGTTCCAGTCCCTAATCCCCCTCTCGCTGCAGCTAAGTGTACCGGGGACAGATTAAACCCATCAATCGTGTCGGGTTTATGACTCCTGCGGTGGCTTTGGTCGTTTAATTCGGGATTTTTGTCTCTGCTAATCCTCTTGGCCTTTAAAAGCTGATGGAGCCCGGAGAGCATGTGGCACTAACATGGCGGAGTCGGTGCTGCTTTAACCTCCTGAAGCGCTGTTCACTTTACAGCTCGGACAGAAATAGATCTGCTTAGTATAGTGATCATGTATGGGCTACATAGGAGCTATATATACACCCTCTCTTAACATATGGCTGCTTTATTTATTTTTTTAGTGACCTATTATTTCAGTCTGAGGACTTTTAATTTGTAATTTGGCAGCAGTTTGACACTGACGTTCTGAACCTGTTGGAAGTCTTTGTCATCAAATCGTCTTTTTCAGAGACGAAAGTATGTGAAAATAACAAACAAAACGAAGCAAATTACCCATTAAAGTGCGTATTTACGTTGGAAGCACCAAGTTCTAGATAGAAGTCACCAGCCTTTATGAATGACCCCATTTACGCCTTTTAATTGAAGTTAAACTCTGTACAATTTTATTTTAAGGTCCAAAATCTGCCTTTTTTTAGTTGACATATTAAAGGGCCCATATAATGGAAAACCAAATGCCTCTTATCCTCTTTTAAACGATAAGTAACTGTAGACGAAGTTTTAAACTAACACTCCAGTCCGTATGTAGAAACCGAGCTGCCAGAACAGCCTGTTTTGAATCCATTGTTTTTGTGATGTCACAGAAGTCAGCGGGTTCAGAAAGCTGCAGTTTGGCACCTCCTATTTACACCAAGGTGTCTCAGCCTGGAGTGCCTTTGAATGCAGTGCCATACAGGGCAGCCAGTCAGAACAGGGCTCATTTACATATGAGTCTTAAAGGCACAGTAACAGGCAGGCTGTTTTCTTCTGGGGGATGGAGAAGGTGAAATTGTGAGGGAGTTATGACCACTTCTGTTATGTAGCACCACACTGGTGTTTGAAGTGGACCTCAATGCGGAGGGGAAAATGCAGAGAAGGTTGAACGGGCTCTTTAATTTTGGAGGTTCTTCTTCTGCTAAAACGCCTCGTTTTTCAGGACCATGGCTGCCAAAACTGAACGCACCTTCATCGCCATCAAGCCTGATGGAGTCCAGAGGGGCCTCGTCGGAGAGATCATCAAGCGCTTTGAGCAGAAGGGCTTCAGGCTGGTGGCCCTCAAGTTCCTCCAGGTTTGTAGACGCATGGCTCTTTCTATTCTCCAGGGTCCCCCTCCCTTACTCCAGCCGCTCCTCTGTGGAGTGGTCTGGCATTGACGGGGGAAACAGCACACACGCTGCCACACACGCTTACTGCTGTCTCTCAGTAGGGGTCAGGTGGTGGAGTGGACACTTCACCAGCTCGCTAAGGCTGAGTGCTTTAATGAGGAATCTTAATGTACACCTGTGGATCCTTTACTTGCAGAATCGGCATTGGAACACAGTTTGCTTGCCAGCTGCCTGTTGCATCATCTAGATCATGATGAATGGGCTAATGGAAACTATTAAGCCATTTGACTGTCTTACAGCTTTGTTTTCCCTGGGGCTGGAGGTTAGGGAACCAGCCTTGTGACCGGAAGGTCACCGGTTCGATCCCTAGACAGCACATAACTGAGGTGTCCTTGAGCAAGACGCCTAACCCCCAACTGCGGATTGGCCTGCACTTAAACTTTGAGTTCAGCTGTCCGTTTTAGGCCGTTTGGACACCCAGTAGTCCACACCAGAGTGTGGGGTTTGATATTTGCTATAAAATCTAATTCCACTGGCCTGTCCTTGCATACAATCCTAAGGAAGCCCAGAGAAATTGCTCCCCTTGATCTATCAGGTTTGACTTGGTATCTTACAAGAACTTGGTCTTCAAGGGGTCTATACAGAACCGTGAATGCTCAAAGAACCCTTTGCATGCCTAAATGTTTCTCTGCCTGGTGAAGGCGTTCATCAGATTGACGGAGAACAAACTGTAGATGGTTCTACATGGCATCAAAAAGGGTTAGGAGGTCAACATCGTCACAGTAGAATGTTGGATGTCCTATAGTGCCATCCATCCACAGAACGCCTTCACCATGCAGAGAAGCGTTTAAGCACGCAAAGGGTTCTGTGTTCACGGTTCTGCTTGGAGCTTGGAGAGCCGTCTTGATGTACTATGCTAAAATCATGGCTTACTAAATCAAGAGTTTGAGATTAGGTAAGTGTTTAGAGATGCTGTCGGTTTACTCTGCCCTCTTAATGACTCGGTCTGTTAAATTACAGTAGGTAATTTGTCAGTCATTGATTTACTAGGTGTAAATTAACATGTCTGAGAATAAATGTACATTGTTTAATGTAAATACAAGTATCAAGTAGATTTGATATTCTTTCCCATGATTGGTCTCGACTTCTGTAGCATCCATCTATCCTTACTAAATCCATGATTTGATTGGCTTGTTTGTGCTTTAATCTGGCCAGTCATGTTGCAGATGCCAGGCACCACCTTTAAAAGCATTTGCACTCTAGCAGACTGAACCAGGCCTTGCTTGGAAGCAAACAGACATGTTCAGGTGTGGGTGGAATGTTGACACCTGCCAACCAGCTGAGCTGAATGGTGCGATTGGTCTACACGAAACCAGGCAGGCGTGAAGACCCCCGTAGAGCCGAACATGCAGAACTATATTTGAAACCGTGCTGTGGAGCGAAGAGTACAGATCCTTCCTCTGATATTAGTGTGATGGAGTAAAGTACCGTGTGATTCTGTGATCTGAGGATTAATGGAGATGCATTAATGCTGATCTGAACCTGCTGTTGCTGCACTTCAGCTCGTTCCAGCTGGACTGACATTCTCCTGCCTCCTTTTCTCCAAACAGGCGTCCGAGGAGCTGCTGAAGCAGCACTACATTGACCTGAAGGACAGGCCGTTCTACCCTGGGCTTGTCAAGTACATGGGCTCTGGACCTGTGGTCGCCATGGTAACTGCTTCAAATTCACCTCCTTGATTCCACACAGCAGACAAGTGAAGTCCAGAGAAGCTGGTCCTCTTTCTGCCTGTGCTGAAAATTACTTTCTTGAAATGTCATGATTTTTGGATTAAGTTGGTGTTTTTGAAAACCCTTTTTGTCAAATTATCCCTGAAATCTTAGACATTTATTATAGCTTATTAAATTTCAAGAAGGGAGTTATTTTGGCCTTGTGTTCTAATGACTTTAGACTTACTAACTTGCTGCTTTGAGAAACAGATGTTTTTGTTGCAGGCAATCTTGAATCTAGCTTATAATACACTTCTCAGAATGAGTTAGATGTGTAGAAATGGACACTTACTAGTTGTAGCTGGTGAAATCCTCTTGCCATTGGCAGACAACTGCTCATCAGTCTACTGGAATAAGACCTCTTTACCAGAGAGAATTGCTTAAAGCAAGTAAATGTGGGGAGAAGTTCAGGCTCATTAGTCTCGTAATGATGTTGGATATTGATGCTTCAGATTTCACATTCCTGGACTTCATAATGCAAGTCCTGCAAAAATAGTGTCCAGAATTACTGAAGTGTTTGACCCCTCTGTGGGTGCAGGTATGGGAGGGGCTGAACGCAGTGAAGACGGGCAGAGTGATGCTGGGTGAGACCAACCCTGCAGACTCCAAACCCGGCACCATCAGAGGAGATCTCTGCATCGAAGTTGGCAGGTGAGCTTCCACGTTCTCCAATCCTGACCCTGGAGACCCCCATCCTGCACTTTTTACACACCTGACAGCATTTGTTTTACCCTTTATATTGGGTGTAAACTTAATGAATGGACCAAAAGACAACTGTAAAGTTACCATTTTGGAGATGTTTTCTTCTAACAACCTTTAAGGGAAATTGCTTCAGATTGCAATTGGCACCATGCTAACTGGTCGATCTTTTACTTGTTAGCCATGTTGGCTTCGTCACTCCAATGCTAAAACTACAGAAGCAAACTTGACACCAAATGTGTCTTGGTTAATGGACTACATTTGGATTATGGTAGGGAGGCTGGGAACTGTGCATGATCCTATGATGCTAACCCTGTTGAATGTGGGTTTTTATAGGAACATCATCCACGGCAGTGACTCTGTGGACAGCGCTAACAAAGAGATCAACCTGTGGTTCAAGGCGGAGGAGCTGGTGTCCTTCAAGAGCTGTGCCTACGACTGGATCTACGAGTAAATCCATCCTCCTCAAACTGTAGCTCTGCCCCAACTTGATCTTCATTTCTGGACCATTCATCATCACAATGCTGTACTCCTGACATTTGTAACATGACCTGTCTGTTTTCTGACTGGAGCACTTACTGAATAAAGCCCTTGAGGAAAATGTTCAGTTTTGGTTGTGTGCCTTCCACTATGGTTACTTGCCCTGGTCCCCCTCAAATAAATTAAAATGAACAATAATTTTCATATAATACTTAAACTGTTTAGTTAGGCCTCCAGCCAAGGCTAACTTGAGACCCTGGACTGTGGTTGGGCCTGTTTGGTAGCTCTTTATTTAAAGCAACCTGGAGGTGACTCTTCTAGTGGAGGAAGAGCTACAGGCTTCAGAAGCTGCTGGTTAAATGAGGTTTAATAGAATGAAGTGTTTACACTGCAAAAACATCTCTGCATGTAAAAGTATCTTATCTGTTGAGATTGCAAGTGCATCAAGATGAACTTGGTTCTAGACTTCACTTATTTGAAGTTCTCCCAGTATTGGCGGATTATCTTGCTTGTTTGAAGATCTACACTTGAAACAGTTTTCAGTGTTTCACTTGCTGAGATCTGTTTTCATGTATGGAGTAAAAACTGATGCAGCTATAATCTGGCCATTAAGGCACTGTGCAGTAGGTATTTAGCACCCATTGGTCATGTTTTGTGTTGTTCAGCTGTTGCCAAGTTTCAAGAACACGGAGGTCAAGAGTCTGGTCAGCTGTGCAGTGGCTGTTTGAATGCAGCTGAGATAGGAATACAATGCAAATATGGCAACCAACCTTTCTTTACTGATTATACTCTGAGCCTCATAGAGCAACAATTAAATGGGAACTACAAAGATTTTAAAGAATTTCTGCATAACTCTAAGATAAACAGAACCAGAGAGATTTGGTGTAGAATGGGTACCATTTGGACCCAGATGGGGACCAGGGGTCACCATGACTACAACAGATATAGACATTTTATTTACTACCCAGAACCACCAGAGAATCTACACAAGTCTTCTGAGTTCATATGGAATGTTTATGATGGAAAATCTGGAGTAATCAGTTTTCTCTGGGGACTATTTTGCCGCACAGCACCCTGCATGTCTTCCTCCACCATGAATGGAGTTGAAGTTCTCTAAACTATCATATAACAGTGTCTCAGTCATCAGGCAGTGAATTCAGAACCAGCTCCTGTAGGAACTTTCTGTGAGGAGCTTTTAGAGGGGGACGTCTGGTTCCTATCACCACCAATGTGGACAGCTCTGACTCGGTAAGTTTATCTAGAACCAAGCGTTTCACACCAAACCGCTCTGTTTACAGCTCAACTGTTAAATTGTTTTGAGTATTTTGTAGAATATTCCAAGGAATTCCCCTTTAAGCTTTTGAGCTTTACCCCATTATCTGATTACTGTCTGACTCCTGTAGACCTGGAGGTTCCCCATTATCTGATTACTGTCTGACTCATTTAGACCTGGAGTTTCCCCATTATCTGATTACTGTCTGACTCCTGTAGACCTGGAGTTTCCCCATTATCTGATTACTGTCTGACTCATTTAGACCTGGAGTTTCCCCGTTATCTGATTACTGCCTGACTCATGTAGACCTGGAGTTTCCCCATTATCTGATTACTCAAGAGCATGTAAATGTGTTGATCAGATTACTGCTGCGTCTCACGATATTCACCGTCTGATCTCACACAGACTGAGAAATCCGACAGAAATCAGAAGCGGAGTTTACAGCACTGAGAAATCTGATCACTGAGGTAAAACCCAGCCTCTTTATTGGATTTCTTAATCAGATTTCTAGATCAGAGCCTGGTGTTTACATGACCATTTGAATAATAAGAAAACTGCAGAAATCAGATTATGATTGGATTATTGAGTGCATGTAAACACTCAGTGATACAATTTCCAATTAAGGCTAATTTAGCCCTTTTTCACAAAAATAACTTTTGTTTATTTGTAAACTTTGTCTACTAGACAGATGTAGTTAATACCAGAATCTCTCAGTGTCTACTGGGCCGTGTGTGTCATACATAACGGCAAGAAAAAGAAGGAAACCAGTAAACGGGGTACAAGGAAGGTGTTTCTAATAAAGTGGCCGGTCAGGATGAATAGCTCAGATGGTGTTTCCGTTATTCTGTCCCCACCTGTATGAATATCAACGAGGGCAAAGACCGATCAGTTAGGCAAAGAATCGACTGACAGTAATAAAACTTCCATACGCAGGAAAAAAAGTAAGATTTATTGTTAAAAAATGAAATTTGACATTCATAGTTCTCTTTCCAAATACATACATATATATATAGTTTTATACATATGTCATATAGCTTAGTAAACCTCATGTCAACAGCACGTTAATCATGTAAAGGCAAGAAAATAAAAATATTTCGACCACTAAAAATGTAAAAACTCTGAATTCCTGTTAAGTGCCATGCAGAGAAAATGACAGCGTGTTTTAAATTAGTCGTACAAATCACTCCATATCGTATCGCAAATACGAGAATACAAAGAAGAGAAATGGTTTTCTCCACCATGATCACAGCATTTTTTTTTTTTTTTTTTTTGCTTTTTTGTTTAGTTTTTTATTTATTTATTTATTTAATTTTCTTTACAAGATCATCACTTCAAATATATTTAGCACCAGAATACAGTGTGATGGGCTTTTCACATTAACGACTAAAACCACGCACAGCTGCCCGTCTCTTTGGGCCGTTTGAATAAGAAAACAGTAATAAAGTGGACGGTTTAGCTTCGAAACACACCGTCTGGCTCGAAACCAGCGTGTGTTCCTGTTCTTCTCTTCCAATTAAACCAAAGTTCAGCCAAAAAGCCACGAATCTGCCACAAATGTAGGAGATTAGCCAGGACATGTTCCTGAGGGCTGCTCCTTTAGCATTAGCACTGGGGCCACGTGGTTAATGTAGCCAATACACGGCGTTATAAACAGTTATAAGCACATTAATGACCTTATCTCGGCTCGAACGCTTCTGCTCTGTGTCTGGAAGCCTGTGGAGGTGTTCGGTGTCTCTAATAGTCTGGATTACCTGGTTTCCGACACCGAATACTGACTCACTTCTCTGTGAACATGGCCTAAAGTGCGTTAGCATAGCTAAACACAGTAGGTAGCCACAAAATGGATGTTTATAGATTCTCAGTGAGTCAGAAACCACATAAACACGACTATTAGAGACACCGAGCGCCTCCACAGGCTTTCAGGAGAGTCTGTGATAATCTGATAACATATCACACACAGCAAGCAGTTAGCAACACGCTAATCTGAGGGCTATAATCTCCCACTGTGTGTTGGCTAGCCGCATTAGCCTCGTAGCTCCAGGGCTTAAACTCGAGAAGCAAGAACACGCCTTGGTTGAGTGGCTGCGTTCAGGATGAGACGGGAATAAAGGAGGGAAAATGAGTGGAGTGAGAAGGAGAAACGAGGGGACGTGATCTTGTGCTGAACTTTGGCTTTTTTTTTTTTTAGATATGTATTTGAAACAGGAGTACAATTCGAGATCGCAGGCGTCTGCCTGAAAACAGTCGAGCCATGACTACGTTTTACAGAATTCCTCCTTCTTCTGGTCTCTGGAGCACAGACACAAACAGAAACGGGGTGAAGAATTTGCCAACAGATTATTATTATTTTTTTTTTTTGGATTAGAAACAATAAAGACGATTCACATTCAGAGCAAAAAACAACCAGTTCACAAAAACAAACACAGGAATTATTACACTGGCCAAAACCACTGCTGGGTAAACCTTAATGCTTTGAGGTCTTATTGCTAAATGGGATGTGTAATGATAATAATAATAATAATAATAATAATAATAGTAATAATAGTGGAAATCTATTATTATTATTATTAGGGATGCGCTGATATAGGATATATCTACTGACACGTTTACACAGACTATGCTTTCCTAAACATTCTGTTTACTAAATACATCACATCTGTCTGAAACATCAGACACCAACATCTGCCAAACAGCACATTTATTTCCTAAGCAAATACACGCGAATACCGATAGGATTCCAATATCACTGTGCATCTCTGATTATTATTATTATTATTATTACTATTATTATTAATATTGTAACAGAGCATGGAGTCTATGGTAGGCTAATAACTGGAGCACGTTAAGGGCCAAACGGTTAACCAACGTTCAGGACAGTACAGAAAGAAACGGTTAAACCTGTAAATATACACATACTGTAAACGACAAAACAGGTCATCTATTAACTTTTACATCTGACGCCGTTACAGATTCAGTCTGGACACCGAACACGGATTCACACCTAACTCACTTTCTTTATCCAACGACAACTAGCAAGCCAGCCACGGGCACAGATCTTCCTGAGCGTTCATGCAGAAGGGTGAGCGTTCATTGCTGTGCAAAAGTCAGAGATTTTCTGGACTGCTGAGATGTCTGGCAGTAACAGACGGCAGTAACAGACTCTGAACCGCTACTGGAGCGAGACGGAGGATCAGAGTAGATTTGGAGATGCATTACAACATCTGGAGCTGGTGGTGAGTTTCTGACAGAAGGCGTTGTGAACGCTGATGAGCACAAACTCATATTAATACATCATGCAGCTCCTGAAAACCTCCCAGTCTGACTGGGAAGAACTTCATTCTGCAGAGAGATGAAGACCCCGAGCTCACTGCTGAGATCAGGACAAAGAAGCTGGACAATGGACTGACCACCCTGGAGCCCAGACCTCCACACCACTGAATAGGTTTGAATACTCCAGAATATGATCCACCAGGTTCTCAGACTGAGCTTTGGAGGCGTGTCTGCAGATTCTCTGAGGAGCTGAAAGCAAGGCTCCTGGAAAGACTGGGACTGGAATAAAGGGGAGGAGTCACGCACTGAATATTTTAAAATAATTTCCTGCTAAATATGTTTTATTCTTTTGATCTTGATGCACTCAATGTCTGTTTTCACTGGAAATGAAAGGTCTCTGAGCTTCGCACAGCACGGTAACGTTTCATGTAGTATAAATATGATTTCAGCTCTGAAATAAAACTATGTTTATGTAAATCTGTTATACAGCTGCAGACGGCTATTTGAATATGCTAATGTTCATAGACGATCTTCCAAGAGAAAAAGGTTTAATGGCAGCACCTGCATTTGAATAATATCTTCTCTGATATAAAGAGTTTTGCAGCCAAATGCAGTTTGAATAATATTCTGAATGGCACATAATTCATCTCTGAAATATAAAACTATAAAACAATAAACATTAGACTGGCTTTCACTCTTAACTCAGCTTTAACATTCAGTTTAGCTACAGATTTGACTGTAATCTGGGGGATTATGTGCCCGATGCTGCACACATAGACTTTTACATACAATCCCATGCTAAAGTTTGTGCACCCCTGCTCACATTCCATGCTGTTGATATTCTGAGTGTGAATAAGTTACAGCTCCTCTACAGAGACACATGACATGGCCTGTGCAAAAGTTGTGGCACATTTTATATCCCCCCCCCCAAAATACTAAACAGAGCAAATAAATAGAAACTGTACACTAAAAATAACAGAAACATCATATTTAAGTGTGTTCTCTGTAGACGACGTGCTATTTCCACTTAGAAAACCAAAAGCAACGTTAATTTGACCAGAAATGCCCAAACTTTCACTAATATTTAAGTTATTCATATTTTATTTATTATTGTATTTATATTTACTCAAATGAAAATGCAACACTGGAAAAAGACAACCTTAGCGGGTGAAATCATATTAAATATAGTCGACATATCTAATATTTCACATTGAGACATTATAAGGATAAGATTATTCAGATTATTTCAAGACATTTTTACTTGTTTTTTATTGCTGTTTAGTGATGTTCACTGCTGTAGGCTAAAAGGGCGGGGCCAGACTGCTGTAGGCTAAAAGGGTGGAGCTAAACTGCTGTAGTCTGAAAGGACGGGGCTATACTGCTTTAGTCTGAAAGGGTGGGGCTAGACTGCTGTAGGCTGAAAGGGCGGGTGTAGACTGCTGTAGGCTGAATGGGTGGGGCCAGACTGCTGTAGGCTGAATGGGCAGGGCCAAACAACTGTAGGCTGAATGGGCAGGGCCAAACAACTGTAGGTTGAAAGGTCGGGGCCAAACAACTGTAGGCTGAAAGGGCGGGGCCAAACAACTGTAGGCTGAAAGGGCGGGGCCAAACAACTGTAGGCTGAATGGGCAGGGCTAAACTGACGTAGGCTGAATAGGCGTGGCTAAACTGCTGTAGGCTGAATGGGCGGGGCTAAACTGCTGTAGACTGAATGGGCGTGGCTAAACTGCTGTGGGCTGAATGGGCATGGCTAAACTGCTGTAGGCTAAACGGGCAGGGCTAAACTGGTGTAGGCTGAATGGGCGGGGCTAAACTGCTGCTAACTTTGCTTGTTTTAAGTATTATTTCTTCAAACAAGTAACAGTATACGCCAGTGGAGTAAGAGTCCAGTGACAGTGTCGTTTTCCGTTACAAGATAACTTTGAAGATAATTGTGTTTTTCCCGAGGAATAGAGTTTAAAACAAGCACAACCAAACCAACACAGAAGAAATAAAAATGACTAGAAATAAGATGAATAACCTCATAATATTCTTACAGCAATCTCATAAAGAGCAATGTTAGATATGTTCAGTAAATCTGAGATCATATCACTCTACAAGATGCCGTTTTTAGCAGTGAATAATGACGGATTCTGATGTTTTCTTTCTGCTCCTCCAGAAGAAACATCTGACGCCAAACCCGAACTTTGTCTCTGAAGCTATGGAGAAGATCTTTGACAGATAAAATCTCTCAATCATTTTGTGGAACAAAAATCTAAATTCTTGATTGTTGCTCTTTACCCGTAAATAATAAGTCAGCTCGTCTTATGACGGTCTGCTCCACTGCAGGTTTTCTCCAGCTGTTAACAGATGTTGTTACTGACTGAAAGATTATGACGGAGGGGTAAACACACCTGGCTCAGCACTGACGGAGTTACCTGCTTCACACCTGCATACAAACAACTAATACTGTCAGAATGAATCAGTAGATACATCACAGTGTCCAGTTCGGTGTACGTGCCTGTAACATCAACTAAGCCTCTCTTCTTCAAAAGGAAACCCCACCCACTTTTTAGATTTCTGCATAATTAAGGGTTCAGATGTAATCAGAGCGGTTCAGAGTGGTTTGGTGTGAAACGCTCTGTTCTAGATAAACTTACCGAGTCAGAACTGTTCACAGTGGTGGTGATAGGAACCAGACGTCCCCCTCTAAAAGCTCCTCACAGAAAGTTCCTACATGAACTGGTTCTGAATTCACTGCCTGATGACTGAGACGCTGTTTTATGAGAGTTTAGAGAACTTCAACTCCATTCATGGTGGAGGGAGACATGCAGGGGGCTGTGCGGCAAAATAGTCCCCAAAGAAAACTCATTATTCCAGATTTTCCACTGTTTTCCATCATTAACATTCCATATAAACTCAGAAGACTTGTGTAGGTTCTCTGGAGGTTCTGGATGGTAAATAAAACGTCTATGTCTGTGTTGTAGTCATGGCGACGCCTGGTTCCCATCACCACCACTGTAAAGACGTCTGAACCAGTTCATACCAAACCCTCTGAATCCCAGTGTTTACTTAAACACTGGATTATGCTCTACCAAACACTGTGATGCACTAAAAGAGAGTTTAAAACAAACATCTGCATTTACAGTGAATGTATAAACCTCAGTGAAAACTGACAACAAATACTTATGGTTTTAAATCAGAAGCCTTTATGTCCAACAGCTTGTATGAAGAGGGAAAATGCCCCAGGACGTGTTCTGGTTGGTCTGTTGTGATGAAATTTTGTGTAGTTTTTATCTTAGTTGAACATCTAACACAATGCACTGAATTATCTTTCATTCAGATCTGGATTTATTATCATAGTCCTGTGACCCGATGCTGAATTGAATGATTTATTAAGTGATAAAAACTCACTGTTTAGCTGCTTGGTTTGACGGATTTGAGTCATCTCTTCAGATTTGTGCTCAGAGCTCCAGATTCAGGCCTTCATGGTTTAACCAAAATAAATCATGATTAAACGGACCACCGGGGGTGAAGCAGGTCAGCAGCCACCGAGCCGATGCGAGACACTGATGTGTGGCTTGTTTTTCTGCTGATGAGCTGTGTGAAGTTTATTCAGGCTCACGGTTCCTGTTTGACGAAGAATCCGTCCGTGCTGTTTGAAGAGCTCTGCCGGAAGCTGAAATCGTCTGCTTTAGCGGCTTCATCCTTCAGCTGAAGAGCAGCGACTGCAGGATGGAGCGCAGGTCATGACTGATACACATATTACATTCATTTATGCTACAGCTCAGAAAGCATAAAATCTTTATTTTATTAAATATAAAACTGAACATAACCCTATGTAAGCTGGATACTTCTTATTGCGCTTATTAGGTATGTAACAATCCTTATAAAAGCCTTTCGGAGGTGCTGGATCTCAGAAACGTTCCAAATGGAATTATTATCTAATGCTTTAATTTTTCTGTCTGTGTAAGGCTCTTTGAATTGCCACTGCACAGGAAAGGTGGTGTACAAATAAACGTGCCTTACTGTTAGAAAGACTACCCTCGTACTTGGAAGATTTATTGTGTTCATGCTTCAATAAATGGACAGCCAGCTTGCTAACCCTGGCCCATGGTGGTTTAGCTGTCGCTTGGTGGTTAGCTTTCTCTCTGTAACTCGAACACAGAGAGACCCAAGGAGGAACTTGGTTAAATTAAAGCTGTGAGGGTGGGGCAAACCACACCAACCTTGTGATTGGTGAGGGAACTGCTCATGTAAGCGCCACTCAAGACTAGGACCAATCAGCTTACATCAAAAGTGGACAATTAGAAGGAATACAACGGCCATTTATTAGACAATGGAACATCATTCATAGTGCGTATTTATTATATACGTACCGTTATTACATTATTATTGTTATTATACTATTATATACAGACTGCTGAAGAGCAAGACTGACCTACTTATACTGAAAATACACATTTAGGTTGGCTAAGGCTTTTAACTCTTCAAACTGCAGATCACTGTCTGGTCATCCCTGGTCCTGAAGATCTACCTTCCTGCAGAGTTTAGCTCCAACCTGTATCCAATAAGATGCTCCGCCCCCTCACTGAGCTCTAATACATCTGATCCAGCCAATCAGAGGCTGACTAGCTGAAGCAGGTGAGGCAGATTGTGGTTTGAGCTGGACTCTGCAGGAAGGTAGATCCCCTGGTCCAGGGTAGGCAGACCACCGCTGTAGGCCGTAAGCCGAGGGTCACCTGGCGTGTGGTTTGTCGAATCTCTGTCGGCCGAGTCGAGAGGAGCGTTGGCGGGAGCAGATGACGGCGAGGGGGCTGATGGGTAATGGGGCGGAGTCATGTTCTCATCTCCACACTGGTTCCTCCGAGGAAGCCCCGCCCCACACAGGTTCACCGGCCGTTTCCCAATCGCGATCTTCCTTTCTGAAATTTCACAGCAGCTCCCGGTTAATATATGCATTCGTTATTACATGGAGGGGGAAGTGTGTAAAAAATGTGGTATTTTTAAGGTAAAATATATAAAAGTTCAAAGTTTTTATGTGTTTAAAGTTGCTTAATGTGTGCGGTGCTAAACTGGGAGAATTACAGAAATGCACATTATCCCTGTCAATCTAAACCAGATAAACTAAACTAATGACTAATAAAACCATAAACCATACTGTACCATGTAAACACAAGGTATTCATTATTAATTATTACTGTTTTTAACTACTGCTATTTACTATAACTGTTATTTAGATGATTTATTATCTCATCCCACAATATTGTGGTGTTTATATTCACTGAAATGTTCCCTCGTTAACACCACGCATGCATTATGCAAATACAGCAGGCAACCACTGGGAATCCCTGCGGTGTCACCCAATCCAGACTGCTAGTGACTGAGCTACAGGCTAATAAACACAACCACACCAGCATTAGTGTAACTCCCCTCGCACAAAACCATCAAAAAAGCAGTGACTTTATCTCAAATCAGCATAAAATGAACAGCAGAGAGGAATTTTTACCCTTTCAGTCAGAGAAAAGGAGCCAGACTGATCTAGATAGCCAGGCAAGCTTCAGCCTCTAGCTTGGTCATCACGAAACGTATTTTCGGCCAAGCTTCAGCGACATTATTGGTAAACCACACACAAAGAATTGTGGATTTTCTGGAACTGAACAGCCCTACACGCTTAAAAAGATGGTTCTTTAGGGGTTCTTTAGTAAGGAAAAGGGTTCTATATAGACTTATGAACACTCAACGAAACATTTGCATGCTTAAATCGTTCTCTGCACGGTGAAAAGGCTCTACACAGAACTTTTTCTTGGAAAACGGTTCTAGACATGGTTAGACGTTTGACAAAACAACAGAAGAGCCTTTTTTGGTGCTAAATAGAACCACACAACACATTCTCCATCAATCTGAAGAACCATTTCACCATTAAAAAAAAAAACATTCAAGCAGTTCTTTGAGGGTTTATAATTATATAGAACCACTGTCTTTACTAAAGATCCACGTTTTTAAACAGTGTAGTTCTCCGCATGGTAAAACGGTTCTGCAGATTGATGGAGGACATGTTGTATGTCTTTCTATCTAGCACCAAAAAGTATATAAGTTCTACTATAAGTTTAACATCATAACAATAGCAGAACCCTTTTTGGCACTGTATAGAACCACTTTCCAAAAGAAAGTTCCATGTAGAACCACACACAACACGTTCTCCATCAATCTGAAGGACCATTTCACCATGCAGAGAACCATTTAAGCATGCAAGTGGCTCTATGTAGAGCTCATGGCTGAAAAGTACATGAAGTACATTTGTAAAAATATGGTTCCTCAAGAGTTCTTTGGTAAAGGAAATGGTTCTATTCAGAACCATGAGTTCTTTATTAACCCACTGAATGCTTAAATGGTTCTCTGCATGGTGAAAAGGTTCTTCAGATTGATGGAGAATATGTTGTGTGTGGTTCTACATGGAGCTTGTTTTAGAAAATGGTTATAGTGCCTAAAAGGGTCCTGCTATTGTTTTGACATCATAACAACAGAAGAACCTTTTTTGGTGCCATATAGAACCACATACAACACATTCACCATCAATTTGAAGAACCATTTCACCAAGTAGAGAACCCTTTAAGCATTCTTTGAGTGTTCATGGTTCTATGCAGAACCGTTTTCTTTATTAAACAACACTGGAAAAGCCATTAATCAGGGATTCCCAGTGTACACGCTTACAAAGAAGGTTCTTCAAGGGTTCTTTAGTCCAGAAAATGATCATGTAGAAACTTGAACACTAAAGAACCCTCTGCATGATTTAATGGTTCTCTGCATGGTGAAATGGTTCTTCAGATCGAGGGAGAAGGTGCTGTAGATGTTTGTAGATAGAACCTTTTTAAAAAAAAGGGTCATCTATATAGCACCACAAGGGGTTCCACGATCGTCACAAGCCAAAGAACCCTTATTTTGGTAGTATGTAGAGCCCTTTCTGCTAAGAGTGTATGAATAAAAGGATTTGGAGAAAAATAAATGCCTGTCGTTGTAATTATTAATTATTAATGATTAAGAATTAAGAATTTTAATTGAACTATATGAATGAAGTCACATCCAGCTGCCACGGCGATTATGCACTTCACTGATTCTTCGTTAAACATTCGTCTTTAAAGTTTTACCAATCAAACCGTGAGAGATGAAATACGCAGTTAATCAACCGACGAAAGCAGCTTTGCTGTCACTCTGGATGGTAGTAAACTCTGAGGTCTGTGTGACGATCGACGCTCCCGTTAGACTCCGAGAGGTAGCGAGCGTGATGAGGTGACGGAGCCGGTGCTGACAGAGTGGGAAGTGTGACCTACTTTTCTTTTGCCCTTTGTACTGCTGGGACTTCTTCCTCTGCTTCGGGACGCCTGCAGTAAGATCCCGCGATGCTGAAAAACCAAACAGAGTGATAATCAGAGCACTAAACCTGCGGCACGCACTTCAAACAGCCTCTTAACGAGGAGGCTACACCTAATTAACCAGCATTATTCCATTATTTCTTTGACTCGGCCCTTCGCTCTCTGTCTCGGCCCTTCGCTCTCTGACTCGGCCCTTCGCTCTCTGTCTCGGTCCTTCGCTCTCTGACTCGGTCGTTCGCTCTCTGACTCGGCCCTTCGCTCTGACTCGGTCCTTCGCTCTCTGTCTCGGCCCTTCGCTCTCTGTCTCGGTCCTTCGCTCTCTGACTCGGTCCTTCGCTCTCTGACTCGGTCCTTCGCTCTCTGTCTCGGTCCTTCGCTCTCTGTCTCGGCCCTTCGCTCTCTGACTCGGCCCTTCGCTCTCTGTCTCGGTCCTTCGCTCTCTGTCTCGGTCCTTCGCTCTCTGTCTCGGCCCTTCGCTCTCTGACTCGGCCCTTCGCTCTCTGTCTCGGCCCTTCGCTCTCTGTCTCGGCCCTTCGCTCTCTGACTCGGTCCTTCGCTCTCTGACTCGGTCCTTCGCTCTCAGTCTCGGTCCTTCGCTCTCTGTCTCGGCCCTTCGCTCTCTGACTCGGCCCTTCGCTCTCTGTCTCGGCCCTTCGCTCTCTGACTCGGCCCTTCGCTCTCTGTCTCGGCCCTTCGCTCTCTGACTCGGTCCTTCGCTCTCTGACTCGGTCCTTCGCTCTCTGACTCGGTCCTTCGCTCTCTGACTCGGTTCTTCGCTCTCTGACTTGGTCCTTCGCTCTCTGTCTCGGCCCTTCGCTCTCTGACTCTCTGTTTTTGCCTTTTTCCCCAGTGCCGTGTGTTTTTGGCCCTGCCCCCTGTCATCTGCTCCAACTGCATGTAGTGTCTAGCGCCGCCCTCTTATTAGTCTGAGGTGTTTCTTGTGTCCCCTCAGTGTATTTATACCCCGGTGTCTGCTCAGTCCCTTTCTCTTGCACTATCTATATACCCTGTAGCTTGTTGGTCTTGGGTTTTGTTTCTGGGTTACTTCCTTTGTTTCGTGTCATTATGGATTTGGGTCATTCTACAGAAACGTCTGTAGGTGTCCCCAGTGGTGGACAGTAACTAAGTAAATGTAATTAGTTACTGTACTTAAGTAGTTTTTTCGTGTATCTGTACTTTAATTAAGTTTTTTTCCATTTTGGGCGACTTTACTTTCACGCCACTACATTTCAAAGTCTAATATCTGACTTTTTACTCCGCTACATTTTGAGAAATCTGTCATTCCTTTTGGTTTATGTGTGACCTGTTGGTCATACCGACCCAGTGCAGCACACGGTTCAACGTCAGCGCAGCAGCGTAAAACTTTGGGAGAGTCTGTTCAACATAAATGATGAACTAACCTAACTTTGTGTAAATAGAGCTCAATATAGAAATATGTCCACATATGCAGTCGAGACTGACGCGGCTTTTTTCTGAATTTCTACAAACACCATTTCATTTTATAGTAAATGAGTTTGGGCTGGTTTATGTTTATGAACAGACGCCTACAGATCAACATAGTAAAGGAGCTCATCTGTGATCCTGAGTTTAAAGCCAGTTTTTATTCAACTTAAACTTGGAACTAAGTTGTAAATAAATCTGAAACTGAAACTTTGCTTGTGTGTAAAAAGTGATTTCAGAGCCACTCGGTTCTCCCTGATGGAAACTGTTTACCTTCAGTGTTTTGTGCTTCTGATCATTTTAATAGACGTCAGTGTCACTAATTAATGACGTTCTATTAAAAGACTGGTTTACCAAGAGAGACGCTGGAGGACTTTCAGCTGAAATGAGTTCATGAAGCCAGTCTGGTTATAAAAATGATAACAGGACATCAGAGCCAGAATTACTCTTTTAGTACTTTTACTTTGTACTTAAGTACATTTGAAGGTAAATACTTTAGTACTTTTACTCAACCTCTCCATGGATCACCACCTTATCGTGGTCGAGGGGTTTACGTGCTTGAATGATCCTAGGAGCTATGTTGTCTGGAGCAAAGCTCCTGGTAGGGTCTCCCATGGCAAACTGGTCCTAGGTGACAGGTCAGACAAAGAGTGATCCAAAATTCCACCTATGAAAATAATGAAAGAACAAGACTTGTGTAACCTGCCCGGATCAGGGTTACCGGGGCCCCACCCTGGAGCCAGGCCTGGGGGAGGGGCTCGCCAGCGAGTGTCTGGTGGCCGGGCATTAACTCATGGTGCCCGGCCATCGACCCACCACCAATGGGAGGGGCAGTAGTAGGGGTTCGGTGCTTTGTGGATCGGGCAGTGTCCGAAGGCGTGGGCCTTAGCGTTCTGATCCTTGGTTGCTGAAACTGGCTTTCGCATGGCCGGCAGTAAGTCAGACTCGTTCCCAGTGAGAGTTGGACTCCATCAGGGCTGCCCTTCATCACCGATTCTATTCATAATTTTTATGGATAGAATTTCTAGGTGCAGTCAGGGGACGGAGGGTGTCCGGTTTGGTGACCTCAAGGTCACATCGCTGCTGTTTGCAGATGATGTGGTCCTATTGGGGACATCAGACTGTGAACTTCAGCTTTCACTGGATCGGTTTGCAGCCGAGTGTGAAGCGGCCGGGATGAGAATCAGTATCTCTAAATCCGAGACCATGGTTCTCAGGCGGAAAAGGGTGGAGAGCCCTCTCTGTGTCTGGGATAAGCTCTAGCCTCAAGTGGAGGAGTTTAAGTATCTCGGGGTCTTGTTCACGAGTGATGGTACAAGGGAGCGGGAGATTGACAGGCGGATTGGTGCTGGGTCAGCAGTGATGCGGGCTCTTTACCGGTCTGCTGTGGTAAAGAAAGAGCTGGGCCATAAGGCAAGGCTCTCGATTTACCGGTCGATCTACGTTCCCACCCTCACCTATGGTTATGAGCTTTGGGTAATGACTGAAAGAATAAGATCGCGAATACAAGCGGCCGAAATGAGCTTCCTCCGCAGGGTGTCTGGACTCTCCCTTAGAGATAGGGTGAGAAGTTCGGTCACCCGGGAGGGACTCGGAGTAGAGCCGCTGCTTCTTCACGTCGAGAGGAGCCAGGAAGACCCAGGACACGCTGGCGTGACTATATTGCCCAGCTGGCCTGGGAGCGCCTCGGAATCCCCCCTGGAGAGCTAGTGGAAGTGGCTGGGGAAAGGGATGTCTGGGCCTCATTGCTTAAGTTGCTGCCCCTGCGACCCGAACACCAGAGAAGTGGAAGATGATGGATGGATGGATGGATGGATGGACTTTTACTCAAATGGAGGTCTAAAGGGAGGAACTTCTACTTTTACTGGAGTAATATTTTACCTTGGGTATCTCTAGTTTAACTAAAGTACATGATTTGCGTCCTTTGTCCACCACTGCGTGTCCCTAGCATTTACAGATATTTTACACCTCTAAAACACGTTTGGGTTACAATTTAACCTTCTTTTTTTCGGCCCAGTTTAGTCGTTTCCAATTCCACGCGCTACTTAGGACTCCCCCAAACACACAGTACTACCAATGCTAGGAAGGTGAAGGCAGCACAGGCTTCCTCCAAAATCTGTGAAACCAGCCACTGCTTCTTTATGAACTGCCGCTCACGCAACTTCACGGGACAGCCGAACGCGCTTGGAGGAAAACACCAACCACCAGATCTGTTACATCAGCTATGGCCTCAGCCTTCACACATGACTGTGAGGATGCGCTCTTCTGTGGTGCTTTGAGTTCTAGATAATTGATTCAAAACCAATATCGTTAAATTGAGGCTCAAGAAGGTGGAACTGGAGGGCTCCCGAGTGGCTCAACTGTCGTTGGCCGTATCATCAGGACGGAACATGATGACATGGTGATGCCACAGCCGTCCGGAGCCGGGAGTCCTTCAATTCCACCTTCTTGAGCCTCAATTTATTAATATTGGTTAACTCCAAGCACCACAGAAGAGCTCATCCTCACAGTGATGTGTGAAGGCTGAGGCCGTCTTCTGAAGAAGAGCTCCATTTATTTCTACTGTAAAACGCGGCTTTCACTGGGAGACGTTTTTCTTTTCTAACTCTGCATTTTAAAAATCTCAGACGCTGCTGACTTGAACTCCACCGCCCCCCTGATCACCTTCCTGTTTTAATGTTGATGAAATATTACAGTGATGGTGGTGAACAATGAGGAGGTGGAGCTGAACGTGTGTCTGTTTATGAGGAGGAGGAACATCAGCGCGCTTGGCTAAAGTGTTTGGGAAATGGAGACTGAAACTGGGGAGCGGAGGCGCTCAGATAAACAACGGGGGGCGCTCTGATAAACAGCAGGGGGCGACACTGATAAACAGCAGGGGGCGACACTCTGATAAACAGCAGGGGGCGCCTTTTTTACATCAGTAACAGCAGCTTAACTCACGTTTTAACACTATTCTGATTACATGTTTACGTTTTAGCTGTATGTATTTATGATTGGTTGCTAGGAAACAGACGTGACACCTGACTGTGGACTTCGAGTAGGTTACGATTTCCTAACTGGAGATAAGAGGCTGTAAGATAAGATTCCTACATTAAGATCAGATTTGCTTCCGTAATACGAATTAGTGAAAAATCTTATCTTGACCGATCAGATCTTAAGACTAAAGAGCTGACGCATCTGTAATACGACCCCCGCAGTAGTCTTTCTGTTTCCTTCACTAGACTAAACAGATTACAGCCTGTGGCCAAGATGCAGCTCTGAGCACAGAGTTCAGACAACTCACAGTTGTTCAATTTGAGAACATTTTTCGATTCTTTCATGACTATTTGAATGTTCAAACATTCTGACCCATCCTTACCGTCCATAGTGCTGGGTTTAAAGATTCTCCTACTCACCCTGCATTGCGGGGGGCTGTAACTGGTACCCGGTCAGTTGGCACCAGCCTACAGGGTAAAGGTCAGGCGACTCACAGTCCACCCACTGATCATATTCATCCTCCCAGCCGTCAAAGTGGATCCGCAGTAACCTGTGCACAATCCGCGTCACCGTGGCAACACACACCAGCCGTGGCTCCATGAGGTCCACGGCCTCCAGCTTCATGCCGGGAACGAAGCCGTGGTTGGGGACGTCCTGATGTACATGAGGAAACAGAGTCAGCACAGCAATGAAACCGGACACCTACATAGTATTATCATAAGAATACTATTAATATTGTCCTTTAACAGTATGTTATACAGTTATTAGTAACATTAGCCTCGTCAGGCATATTATTCTGACCACCTCCTTTTGTCTGCGCTCACTGTCCACTTTATCAGCTCCACTTACTGTATAGCTGCACTCTGTAGTTCTACAGTTACAGACTGTAGTCCATCTGTTTCTCTGATACTCTGTTACCCTGTTCTTCAGTGGTCAGTACCCCACGGACCTTCACAGAGCAGGTACTATTTGGGTGGTGGGTCATTCTCAGCACTGCTGTGACTGTGCTGGTCTGACTGACTCACTCACTGTCCACTCTATTAGACACTCCTACCTTGTGGGTCCACCTTGTAGGTGTAAAGTCAGAGACGACAGCTCATCTGCTGCTGCACAGTTTGTGTTGGTTTGTGCTTCATCAGTGGTCACGGGACGCTGCCCACAGGACGCTGTTGGCTGGAGGACTATTTTCAGTCCAGCAGCGACACTGAGGTTTTTAAAAACTTCAGCCGCACTGCTGTGTCTGATCCACTCAGACCAGCACAACACACCACAATGTTACTGCGGCACTGAGAATGATCCACCACCACCGTCATGTTATTCCTGATCGGTGTATAATAATCCACAGTGTAAAGTAGATCAAGGTGTCTTACTGACCAGGCTTTTCAGCCTAAAATCACTCCTCTACCTCTCAGTCACTGAAGAATATAGAGTCCAGTCTCACCTTGTTGAACAGCTTTACTGGAGCTGCCACTGAACTGGTTTCCCTGAGGTAGTCGAACCATCGGAATGGGAGTTTTGTGTAGCCTGGGTAAGAAAACAGACTTTACTTCAGCTGGACAAATGCTTACAACTAGACACAGCGATCTGATAGACTAGGCCGAGACTTGAGACTCAGGTATGAGCGCATGTTGAGTCTTGAGTCTCTGAGGTGCAGGTCAGTGTTGAGTTTTGAGTATTCCCAGATGCAGGTCAGAGTCGAGTCAGAAGATGCGGGTCTCTAAGGTACAAGCATGGGTCAAGTCTGAGGTGTGAGTCTGAGTCAAGACTCAACTCTCTGAGGCGTGAGTTTGAGTCTAGACAAAAGTCTCTAAGGTGTAAGTCTTAGTTGAGTCTCCGAGGTGTGAGCCTTAGCGGAGTCTCAGAGGTGTGAGTCTGAGTCGACACGAGAATCAGACAATATGCGACTTGAGTCCTTGAGTCACTTACTGAAGTCTCCATCTCTCCCTTCTACTGTATATAAGCCTGTGCTATATATTTATGTCTGTGTTCTTTACTAATATGAATGCCAACAGGTCTCACATCAGATCAGTACTTGGTATTGGCCAGTACTCTCAGTACTGATGATATGAGATGTGTGGGGCTGAAGTGATCTGTACCGCGAGGTGGAGTGAGCTCAATGCTGTTGATTTCACAGAAACCAGCAGGGAAGATCGAGGGAGAGGTGCCATGGTAACAGAACCAGTCTGAACCATCCGCTGCCTCCGAGCCGTCAATTCCGATCATGAGGTATCCGTCCGCCAAAACCTGAGAGAGAACCAACAGTGGTCAGTGGACGACAGGAGACGTAGAGGCTGGAGGATGAATAAGTATAACATATGATTTAGAGGATGAAAGCATATAACTGATAGGTAGGTGGTTACAAAGCGCTTCACACTGACATTAAAATAAAACAAGGGGAAAAACACCAACGGGCCGGACCGACTCCTTACCTTCCTGACCGTTGCGACACAAATGGCAGACAGATTGAGTGGGTCGATGGCCTCAAGCTTCATCCCATCCTTAAACCACTCACCGCTCTGATCTACATCCTTCACCTACAAACAGTTCACAACCGTTACAGCACACCCCTGGACATTACCCCACACCCCTGGACATTACCCCACACCCCTGGACATAACCCCACACCCCTGGACATCACCCCATACCCCTGGACATCACCCCAGACACCTGGACATCACCCCATACCCCTGGACATTACCCTACACACCTGGACATTACCCCAGACACCTGTACATCACCCCAGACACCTGTACATCACCCCAGACACCTGTACATTACCTCACATACCTGTACATTACCCCACACACCTGGACATCACCCCAGACACCTGTACATTACCTCACATACCTGTACATTACCCCACACCCCTGGTCATTACCCCACATACCTGGACATTACCCCACACCCCTGTACATTACCCCACACCCCTGGTCATTACCCCACATACCTGGACATTACCCCACACCCCTGGACATTACCCCACACCCCTGTACATTACCCCACACACCATGGCCACAGTAATGAATAACTATTTACCTGAAGGTTCCTACATAAACACGTTCTAAAAATATTCATAACTTGCTTATAACACTGATAGACATTAATTTATGATTTTGTCATCAACCACAGAGAGACACTGTCTGCTGTCTATGCTACATTGTACAAACAAATGTTTTTGCTTTAATTAAAAGCTGCCTACATGGGGATTTCAAAACATGTGTGCAAGCACTGAATAATTCATGTATAAAGCACTCAAGACTGAGTATTCAAAGTACTGAAAACCCAGCGTAACTCAAAATAGGATGTTATGTGAAGTAAACAGACAACAGACATTCGTTCCTTTTTTTAAAAGTCTTATACACACACACACACACACACACACACACACACATTCTGATCACCTCCTCGTTTCTGTGCTCATTGTCCACTTTATCAGCTCCACTTACTGTATAGCTGCACTCTGTAGTTCTACAGTTACAGACTGTAGTCCATCTGTTTCTCTGATACTCTGTTACCCTGTTCTTTAGTTTGCAGGACCCCCATGGACCCTCACAGATGTGTATATATAATGTGTGTGAGTGTGTGTGTGAGTGTATATATACCTTAGCAAACAGCTGTCCTGGAGCGTCGACCTGACCATCCAGCTTCTTTGCCACATCTACAACATGATCATGGCAGCACTCATTAAAACCTCTGACAGCAGTTATTAACTGGTTATTAACTGAATTGGTTTTCTGTTCTAGTGTTTTATTAATATCCCAGCTGCTGCAAATTGTCCATATATTCAGGAAATTCATTTACTAATTATGGTAGAATAATTCTTTGAACATCTTTACTTTGCATCTACCACATGATTAGGGTACGGATAAGGCAGAACGTCAACACCCAGAATTCCTTCAGCCTAAAACAGTCAAAAATGGCACTTTCAGTTTCTGGCTGAACATTTTCTTCACAAATAATTTTATGGGTTGACTTTCCCCAACATTGTACCCACACAGAATCTACCACGACACCCGTCAACGATCAATACCAGTATAAGCTTCAGTACAGAATCAGTAAAATACAGCATTAAAGCATCTCATCAGTTCCTCATTGGAACATCTGGTTTACCAGCCAAGACACGTTCTGTGTCTGAGGCTTGTTCTTTAGTTTCAGCGCTGGAACTCCGGGGCTAAAGCAGCTATCAAGTAATGGGAGCTTGTACCCCCATAGATATACATGCCCAGATGCCGCGCTGCCTGTTGTTCTCTATGTGAGGCGATACATCTGAGCATCCGCCGTGTTGGAGAGGTCAAGATCCACTTGTCTCAGGATTAAATTGGCCACGACTTCCTTGTTACTCAACCCATTTTCACCTAATCTGTGTAGTTATAATCCTCAGACTCAGATTAATCCAGACTGCATGGATCTGCTCTCAGCAGCTCTTATTACTTTAATTACCTCACGAGTTTAGCACTTCAAATCCATCGCTGTCATGATCTCTTCTAATCTCAAGACACATAAAAATAAAATAATGCCCCCAAAACACAGTAAGAAGGACGAAGCTGAAATCGGCTTCCAATTCACCAGCTTCTTGTTTGAGTTTTCCTGCTCCACCTTAAATGGTGCAGCATTCACTTTCTGGTGCCAGAAGCTGTACCACTTAAGGTGGAGCGGGAAAATTCAAACAAGATGCTGGCTGATGCACCATTTAAGGCGGAAATTTGAACAAGAAGCTGGCGAATAGGAAGCTGACTTCAGCTTCGTGTAAGAAGGTGCTGACGTTGAACTATTATGGTGGTGGTTGGATAGTGTAGTGGTTAACACCTCTGCCTTCTACACTGTAGACTGGGGTTCAATCCCCACCTGGGTAAGCCCCCTACACTACACCAATATGAGTCCTTGGGCAAGACTCCTAACACCGCCTTGGCCTACCTGTGTAACAATGATCAAATTGTAAGTCGCTCTGGAAAAGAGCGTCAGCCAAATGCCGTAAATGTAAGTCTACATGGATTAAGGAATGCTGTAACTGACCGCTACAAAGCTTTAACCATCTCTGTAAAATAAATTACTACTACACAAAGTTTAGACCCCCTGAATAGACTATTAAATGAAATAAGCTTCATATAAAACCAGAGGAAAAACAATCACAACAACAGGTTCTCTGGGCCTCATCGACCACACGGCCATATCTACACATAAACATCACAGAGACAGGAGCGTGGGTCACTGCGTTCCCTCTGTTTTATTGTCCTGTTCCACTTTCTGAGAGTGATATTGTTGAAACGGTGTAATTTGAACAGTATCTTTCTTAAACTGCCGCTCTGTAATGGCACTGAATGCAGATGTTGACCTTCCCAAAACTGGCGGTGGCGTTGACGTGCCTGACTGAACTCAACAAGGCATCTAGGTATGTATATCTACGTCTACCCCACCAATTAGCATGTTGCTAACTGCACGCCTACATCAGCACACAGTTGCCTCAAACTGCCATCCATAAAAATAAACAAACTGGCACAGCTAAAGCCAGTCTTCGGTCCGTGTTTACAGAAAGCAGCTGCGTGATGATTTAGGCGTGCAGTTAGCATCATGCTAACAGGTGGGGTAAAAGCTTCTATTACTTGTTAGCCATGCTAACCTCAAGCCAACTCCAGGCCCAAACAGGCCTTGGATGATCGACCACGTCTGTAAGGAGGGGATTGTGACGTTCCAGCGTGCAGACTGACCGGAGCGTTTGAAGCGGTGTCCGATGCTGCGGGACCAGCCGATGGTGTGGATGAGGGGGCTGTACATGTGGCACCAGAAATCGTCCGATCCGTCCTGACTCTCCTCGTAGACGAGTCGGAGACGTCCCCCGATCACCTGCTGGACCAGGGCCACCCGCGTCCGACACAGGTGAGCCTTGTCCACCACCTCCACTCGCATCAGCTTCTTAAAGGGAAACTGCATGCTCTCCTGCACCTGCACAGAGAGAGAGAGAGAGAGACAGAGAGAACTAATTCAACACGATTTAACTTTAAATCAGACAATCAGTGGTTTCTGATCCAGGTCTTGGAGACTTGATGTCCTGTACTTGTCTGTGTTTGCCCTAATCTCATCCAGCTGACCGACACATGAAGGGATGGACGATTAGTGACAGGCAGCCAATCTGTCTCCTTAATCCATCTCCAGTGGCCCAAAACCGTATTTGGAATTTGAAAAACAAGACGTACCCATAAAACGTCGGTACAACCAACGTAACTAAAAACAATGAGCTGACAGAATTTCTCCGTTGCTCACGTTGAGGTCTACTGCATGTCGCCATGTCAGAACAAAACCTCGTATCTCCATCTTTGGCATTTTCCAGTTTTCCACAAAAGTGGGACGTACCTGTTGTCCTTTACGCTGTGTGTATATTTCATGATGAATGGACCAATAGAAATGACCCAAAGACTCAGCTGTACAAAGACACAGACACAGACAGCTACAGACCGCAGCTCGTGCTCTACATGTAATAAAGCAGTTTAGCTTAAACACCAATGAACCTTTCAGACTAAACTTCACGACTAAAAGCTCGAGATCCAACTCAGACTCAGACCTCGTAGACTAGACTCAGACTCACTCCTCAGAGACTCGACTCGGACTGACCCCTCAGAGACTCAGACTCGACTCAGACCTCTGAGGCTTGAGTCAACTCAGACTCATACCTCATAGACTTGACTCAGACTCACTCCTCAGAGACTCGACTCGGACTGAGCCCTTAGAGACTCGACTCGGACTGACCCCTCAGAGACTCGACTCGGAGTGACCCCTCAGAGACTCGACTCGGACTCACCCCTCAGAGACTCAGACTCGACTCAGACCTCTGAGGCTTGAGTCAACTCAGACTCATACCTCATAGACTTGACTCAGACTCACTCCTCAGAGACTCGACTCGGACTGAGCCCTTAGAGACTCGACTCGGACTGACCCCTCAGAGACTCGACTCGGACTGACCCCTCAGAGACTCGACTCGGACTCACCCCTCAGAGACTCAGACTCGGACTCACCCCTCAGAGACTCAGACTCGACTCAGACCTCTGAGGCTTGAGTCAACTCAGACTCATACCTCATAGACTCGACTCAGACTCACCCCTCAGAGGCTCAGACTCGGATTCACCCCTCAGAAACTCGTGACTCGACTCTGACTTGCACCTCAGAGGCTAAAGACTCGACTGAGAGTAGCATTTCAGAGACTCAGGCTCAAATTCTCACATCAGAGAGTCGACACTCGACTCAAGACTCATACCTTGGAAATTCTACATTCGACTCAGACTCACAACTCAGAGACTCAAGGTTTGACTCCAGCTTGCACCTCAGAGACTCATGACTCGACTCAGATGCTCATGACCCGACTCCAGACTCAACTCAGACTCACACCTCAGAGACTCAGGAGTCAACTCAGACTTGCACATCAGAGAGTCAAGAGTCAACTTAGACTCATAGCTCAGAGACTTGAGTCAGACTCTCACCTCAGAGACTCGAGTCAGACTCACAGTTCAGACTCAAGACTTAACTCAAACTCTCATCTCAGAGACACAAGATTTAATGACGTAACTCTCAAAGACTTAAGATAACTGGGACTTCGCCTTGGACTCAGAACTCAGAACCTCACAATTTGACTCAAACTCTCACGAGACTCTGACTCGCACCTCAGAAATTGACTAACTGTACAATGTTTTGAAAATGGAAAAAAACAAATCACTGCTTGCATCCACATGTTAGGTCTGTACTGTGTCTAATGGAAATAAATGGGGTCACTCAGAGGGTCACCTTGGTGGAGAAGTCGGACGGCAGCGTCTTGGCTCCGGTGAGACGTTTAACCAGGAACGCCTTCCAGTTCGTCACTTTGTGCTGGATTGCTGGAGGACAAGATCAAACAAACACACTCATTCATTCATTTTCTGAGCTGACTAATAAATGCATCTCTTAAGTTTCTTACATTTGGGTGGAACGAGAGGTTTTCCTCCTGAAGCACACCAGCCCACAGCGTGGATATCAGGAACACACAGGTTACTCCAGAAATCCTGCCCGGAGTCACTGTCGAATCCCTCGTAGCGGAGCAGAGCCTTGAACCCTGCAGAGCAGAAGACCGTGTCAGAAAGAGCCTGCAGGAAATATTAATCATCATAATAATACATTTTTATTTGTTGTCATGCAGTTGGTCCCATCTGAGATTTGGTCTCCAGCTTTTCCAATGCGTGGTACCGGCTCAACTCGACTCGCCTCGCCTCTCCTTTTTTTGGTTTTCGATTAGGCAAAAGTTGGTACCTGGTACTATTTTGGTACCATCTCTTTTCAGCAGTCTTGTGTCTTGCTGCCATCAACCTCTTTTGAACAACATTTGTCTCCCTCACATTATGGCCAATTCATGCGACGGCGCTATGACAACCAGCTACACTGAGGGGGCGCTACATCTGCATTGGGAAACAGTAACTGGTACCAAAAGTGAGTAGTCCAATCAAACAGTACAATTTAGTACAATCAAATACTAAGTCTACTCACTAACTGGGCCTGTGTTCCTTAGCTAGTACGTCACCATAAACCACAAATCTTTGGCCTGGTGCTAATTCAGGCCTCCCGCATGACCACCCTGGGACCACGTCGCGGCCCCCTGTGTGGGGTGCTATGATGAGGTCAGTAATAAAATGCCAGATCAGTGCACAGCAGTGTCATCTCACATGTAGCAGTGGTCATATTTCTGCTCCTTAATGACCTCGTAATTCAGAGGAACCTCCAACGCTCAGAGAAAAACTGTCTGTCCAGCCAAATGGATCATGTTAGGAACATTTTTGTTTACCACAGGACGAGATAACGGCAATAATGTCTGCCTCCCGCTGAGACCCAGAGGTCCTACCATGAAGCTGACCACTGAATGCCAGCACGACTTCAGAGATGTACTGATTTTCTTGGTTTTTGAGGTTATGAATTTCGCTTTGTGTACATTTGCCCACCCCTGGCATCCAAGATCTGTAGGAAATTTAATTTAATATTTGGAACCTAAACGAAGAGCATGAACGTTCTTCCAATCTCTGCGTATCTCCAGACGCTGAACCCAAACGAAGCCCTAAAGCTCAGTCAGTCAGTGTTTCACCTGCCAGTTTGATGATGCTGGCGATCCAGTAGACCTTCATGGGTAAACTACTGTCTGAATTCAGCACCTCCACCCTGATGCCCTCCGTGATGTCATCCCAGGAGGTTCCCATAGGAACCTGAGGGAGAAAATCCATAACACACATACAGGAACATCTGGAAAGGTACAGGCCTTACCTGGCAGGCCACCTGGAAACGGTTCATGTATGGGTCTCACTCTCACAACTGCAGAACTCACACATTAGTTTTATAGTGGGTACTTAATAATTCATAGTACATGCTGAATAATTCATAGTAGATATTGAATTATTCATAGTCAATACTGAATAGCTCCAAACAGATGATAAATAATCCGTAGTACATAACAATTAGCAGATACTGAATAATTCATAATGCATTATGAATAATTCACAGCAGAATCTGTATAAATAGAAGACACTGAATAATAAACCTAGAGTTTAGCAATTTACCTTTACAGCAGTTGTCATAATCCAAATCCAATAACTTTAATTTAATTTATTTAAATAAATAAAAAAATACAAACAAATCATATCATTTGTCATATCTATGTTCTTCCAACAGTTATATGACATTATTATACACAAGTACGAATTCAGCAGAGAGTTTACTTAAAATACATGGTTGTAATATTTGAAAATGAACATTAATAAAACAGAAACATAAATAAAAACACTTCCTCTACTGATTTCTAACTCTGCTCTTTGGGCCTCAGTGTGTGACTTTTCCATCTCACAGATCTTCAACACTGATTGTATCCGTTTCCCTCTGGAGCCGTTTGTGATTCTGATTTGTCCAAATCGATCGTTTAAAAGAAGGACTTTATTATGTCCTCTAATGTCCTCCGACAGACAGATTATGTGTATGATTTACATTGGATTACAGGTGAACTTACGTGTTTGAAGCAGCTCACCGGCGCCCCCATCAGGTCTCCACTGCCAATGTAGTTTCCCCAGTCAAAACTGTCCAGCGGTACAGCTAGGAGGAAACGAAAGACATTTTTATGAATATCTCTGATTATTACTGCGATATTACTGTGCTACAATTTTACCTGTTCGGTTGCCATTTAATACAGTTTTTTATACAACTGTAAAAACATTATTAGTACCACTGTAAAGTATTAAGTGCTATAACTGTAATAATAAAAATGGTATAACTGTAAAGACATAAGTATTATAACTATAACAATAAAAACGGTATAACTGTAAAGATATTAGTGTTATAACTGCTATAATAAAGATGATATAACTGTAAAGACGTTATAACTAATAAAAATGGTATAACTAAAGACACGTGTCATAACTGCAATAATATGAATGGTATAACTAAAGATATAAGTGTCATTATAAGAAACATGGTACAACTAAAGACATAAGCGTTATAACTGTAATCATATAAATGGTATAACTAAAGATATGTTATTATAATCGAAATGGTATAACTGTAAAGACATAAGAGTTATGATTGTAATAATAAAGATGGTATAACGTTAAAGACATAAGTGTTATAACTGTAATAAAGATGGTATAACTAAAGACATAAGTGTTATAACTAATAATAAAGATGGTATAACTGTAAAGGCATAAGTGTTATAACTAATAAAAATGGTACAACTGTAAACACAAGTGTTATAACTATAATAATAGAGATGGTATAACTGTAAAGACACAAGTGTTATAACTATAATAATAAAGATGGTATAACTTAAAGACATAAGTGTTATAACTAATAATAGAGATGGTATAACTGTAAAGACACAAGCGTTATAACTGTAATAACAGAAATGGTATAACTAAAGATATTAGTGGTGCAACTGAGGAAAGTTTCCGTTTTGGATCCACAGGCTTGAACATTAATTCAGACTCACCTGCTTTAGTCTTCACCTGGCTCTGCTGATTGTTCTGGTTCTGACTATATGCAGCTAGCTTAGCCATTAGCGGCTGCTTCTGCAGCACTTTAGCCTTTTTGGTCGGAGGCTTTCCCTGAAAACACCACACAGAAAAGCCGAGAATTCACCCTGGGAACCTTTAAAACCCTGAAATCACAGGCCAGGTGTGGAATGACATTCAGACCCTCCAACACCTTCCCAGAAGAGCGGAGGCTGTTACTGCAGTAAAGAGGGACAAACTCACTATTAACTCTATTTTAACTCTATTTGAAAACTGCAGCTGGCAGGTTTTGCTTCTCCAATCTTTACAATGTGTATTTAAATATCACAAACTATTCACCCAAAGGTGGGTTATTCAATATTTTAGTAACTCGCTGAGCAAGAACTTCACAAATGACCATCAGATATCAGATGAATGCTAAAATACAGTAACTAAAAAAGTGCACTTTCTGAAAAATACAGAGTGACAGCACAGGTGACACAACTCCCCTGCACTGCTAGGATTTTGTTACGTGGTTGCTAGTGGGTTGCTAGGTGGTTGTAGTGGTATTCCAGGTGGTTACTAAGGAATTACTACCAGGTTGCTATGGTTTCCCTGGTGGCTGCTGAATGATTTATACACCAAAATGTTAATTTCCACATGTTTTTTTCCCCCAAATATTTAAATAATTTGGTTAACAAAAACCTAATAGATGATAATTTACTGTAACAACCTATGTACTTTATTTTTTATCAAGCCATCTGGCTCGAGATTTGATCTCCACTTTTCAGATATGATGAATCCTGAATATTAATGTTATTACAGTTTGTTAAAGATGTTTAAACGGTAAACCTGTGAAACGCGCGTGTATGTGTGGTGTACCTGCAGTCGGGCCATGATGCTGGCTTTTTTGGAGTTGGATGAGTAGCTCCGTGAGCAGGACACGCTGCAGAAGCGCTTCGTCTTGGAGTAAAACGCATCTCGAACACCCACCATGCCACACATCTCACACGTCGCTGAAACAGGAAGAGTGAGGTTTTAATAAAGTAATCAACTCCCATATAGAGGCTTTTTAAATGAAACAGTAGAAGCCGTATCGCCCCCTACACTTCCTGTAGTGTATTACAGTCTGTCAGAGTGACTGTGTGGATCATATGAACATTATAGAGCTTTTTAAATGAAACAGTAGAAGCCGTATCGCCCCCTACGCTTCCTGTAGTGTATTACAGTCTGTCAGAGCGACTGTGTGGATCATATGAACATTATAGAGCTTTTTAAATGAAACAGTAGAAGCCGTATCGCCCCCTACGCTTCCTGTAGTGTATTACAGTCTGTCACAGCGACTGTGTGGATCATATGAACATTACAGTGCTTTTTAAATGAAACAGTAGAAACCGTATCGCCCCCTACGCTTCCTGTAGTGTATTACAGTCTGTCAGAGTGACTGTGTGGATCGTATGAACATTATAGAGCTTTTTAAATGAAACAGTAGAAACCGTATCGCCCCCTACGCTTCCTGTAGTGTATTACAGTCTGTCAGAGCGACAGTGTGGATCATATGAACATTATAGAGCTTTTTAAATGAAACAGTAGAAGCCGTATCGCCCCCTACGCTTCCTGTAGTGTATTACAGTCTGTCAGAGTGACTGTGTGGATCATATGAACATTATAGAGCTTTTTAAATGAAACAGTAGAAACCGTATCGCCCCCTACGCTTCCTGTAGTGTATTACAGTCTGTCAGAGCGACAGTGTGGATCATATGAACATTATAGAGCTTTTTAAATGAAACAGTAGAAGCCGTATCGCCCCCTACGCTTCCTGTAGTGTATTACAGTCTGTCAGAGCGACTGTGTGGATCATATGAACATTATAGAGCTTTTTAAATGAAACAGTAGAAGCCGTATCGCCCCCTACGCTTCCTGTAGTGTATTACAGTCTGTCAGAGCGACTGTGTGGATCATATGAGCATTAGAGCTTTTTTAAATGAAACAGTAGAAGCCGTATCGCCCCCTACGCTTCCTGTAGTGTATTACAGTCTGTCAGAGCGACTGTGTGGATCATTTGAACATTATAGAGCTTTTTAAATGAAACAGTAGAAGCCGTATCGCCCCCTACGCTTCCTGTAGTGTATTACAGTCTGTCAGAGCGACTGTGTGGATCATATGAACATTATAGAGCTTTTTAAACGAAACAGTAGAAGCCGTATCGACCCCAACGCTTCCTGTAGTGTATTACAGTCTGTCAGAGCGACTGTGTGGATCATATGAACATTATAGAGCTTTTTAAATGAAACAGTAGAAGCCGTATCGCCCCCTACGCTTCCTGTAGTGTATTACAGTCTGTCAGAGCGACTGTGTGGATCATATGAACATTATAGAGCTTTTTAAATGAAACAGTAGAAGCCGTATCGCCCCCTACGCTTCCTGTAGTGTATTACAGTCTGTCAGAGCGACTGTGTGGATCATATGAACATTATAGAGCTTTTTAACTGAAACAGTAGAAGCCGTATCGCCCCCTACGCTTCCTGTAGTGTATTACAGTCTGTCAGAGCGACTGTGTGGATCATATGAACATTATAGAGCTTTTTAAATGAAACAGTAGAAGCCGTATCGCCCCCTACGCTTCCTGTAGTGTATTACAGTCTGTCAGAGCGACTGTGTGGATCATATGAACATTATAGAGCTTTTTAAATGAAACAGTAGAAGCCGTATCGCCCCCTACGCTTCCTGTAGTGTATTACAGTCTGTCAGAGCGACTGTGTGGATCATATGAACATTATAGAGCTTTTTAAATGAAACAGTAGAAGCCGTATCGCCCCCTACGCTTCCTGTAGTGTATTACAGTCTGTCAGAGCGACTGTGTGGATCATATGAACATTATAGAGCTTTTTAAATGAAACAGTAGAAGCCGTATCGCCCCCTACGCTTCCTGTAGTGTATTACAGTCTGTCAGAGCGACTGTGTGGATCATATGAACATTATAGAGCTTTTTAAATGAAACAGTAGAAGCCGTATCGCCCCCTACGCTTCCTGTAGTGTATTACAGTCTGTCAGAGCGACTGTGTGGATCATATGAACATTATAGAGCTTTTTAAATGAAACAGTAGAAGCCGTATCGCCCCCTACGCTTCCTGTAGTGTATTACAGTCTGTCAGAGCGACTGTTTGGATCATATGAACATTATAGAGCTTTTTAAATGAAACAGTAGAAGCAGTATCGCCCCCTACGCTTCCTGTAGTGTATTACAGTCTGTCAGAGCGACTGTGTGGATCATATGAACATTATAGAGCTTTTTAAATGAAACAGTAGAAGCCGTATCGCCCCCTACGCTTCCTGTAGTGTATTACAGTCTGTCAGATTGACTGTGTGGATCATATGAACATTATAGAGCTTTTTAAATGAAACAGTAGAAGCCGTATCGCCCCCTACGCTTCCTGTAGTGTATTACAGTCTGTCAGAGTGACTGTGTGGATCATATGAACATTATAGAGCTTTTTAAATGAAACAGTAGAAGCCGTATTGCCCTCTACTTTTGTTGCTGCTCTGTAAGACTGCATGTCTGTGGGGGAGGGAGGTGCTGACCCATGCCCGCTTTGCCATCAGGGTACGTGTAGACCTGTCCGTTGGTGTGTATGATGGGCAGAGTGGTGGGCAGTGGTGATGAATCCTCATCGCTGTCGTCTGAACTGCAGCTGCTGCTGGACTCCTCACTGCAGCTCTCACAGCCCTCAGAGATACCGAACGAATCCCTGTGCCTCCGCTCCGAACGCTCGTCCGCCTGGGACAACACACAATTCAGAACAGACAACACTGAACTCACAGCAATTCAGCACCTTCGTATTAGAATTATACGCTGTGTTTTGGCAAAGTACTAAAACTTCATACATTTAAATCAAACCCTTAAACTGACGGACACGTCAAACAAAGAAGCTGGACAATGGACTGACCACCCCAGAGTCCAGGCGTCTACATCACTGAATGGGTTTGACTGTTTTAGAAAATCATCAACCAGCTTCTCAGACTGAGCTTTGGAGGCATGTCTGCAGATTCTCTGAGGAACTGAAAGTGAGTCTCCTGAAAAGATCGGAAGCTGGAATGAAGGGACAGAGACTCACTGACCCTCACAAAGCTGAGAGTAGACATTTTTTGTTTAATATGTACGTTTTTCTGCTTTTTTTAAAAAAAAACAAAAAAACAAATATAGACTAGAAAATAGACCACATACACTACAATATACAGTACAGAGTGGGGGTTCTCAACATTTTCCGCCTCGAGGTCCACCTGATTTACTAGAAAGCATGACTAGAAGGCCCACAGGAAACCACAACTAATGTTTGGCTTAAAAATACTGGTCCTCATTCACCAACATCTTCCTAAGTTTCTTCTGAAGTGTGTTCTTGAGAAAGATCCTAAGGAAAAGTCTGCGTCAGGTTCACTCCGTGTTCACGCCGGAACTGTTCTCAGTTGTGTGCTCCTCTGTGCTCCTGTGTGTGTCAAATTAGAGAACACCAGCGAGTGAAGAATCTTCATTAGGTTTTAAGAAGAAATTTCTTCTTAACAACGGTTGGTGAATGAGGCCCAATGTTTTTGGGAAATTTAGGAAGATTTGGGAAGATCAGGCTGATGTACCCTCTATTTATTCCATAAATCAGACAGAATGGTGGCAAATTAAGGATGCCACAGGGAGTGTGTTTGGTTTCTAGAGGCAAGGAGGTGAAATCTGATAAAGCTGCCTAGAGTGTCTGTTTTGCAGGACTTTAACTTTTGAAAACGTTTAGTACTTCTGTGGACCACTGGCCCTCAGGCTGAGGGATTTTGGCAAAATATCTAATAAATTAGGAGGTCTGGCCCTGTAACAAACTGATTAGGAAGGCTGGCTCTGTTGTAGGAGTCCTGTGGAGGCTGTGGCAGAACAGAGGATGCTCAACAAGCTGTTGATCATAACACCTCACACCCTCTGCCTGCTACACTGGACAAACAGAGAAGCTCATTCAGGTCAGGCGGTTCCAGCTGCGCTGTGTTAAAGAGCCGTGTGAGATCTTTCTGACCCACTGCTATACGGCTCTACAGCGAGTCTCCTTACTGCAGAGATGGTACTGATCTCCTGCTGTCTGCACTGAGGTGAACCACAGCACTGTATCTCCTCCCCTGTTAATACGCACAGCGCCGTATATTACAGCTGCTACTGTAACGACCCTCCTGTTAATACACACAGCGCCGTATATTACAGCTGCTACTGTAACGACCCTCCTGTTAATACGCACAGCGCCGTATATTACAGCTGCTACTGTAACGACCCTCCTGTTAATACGCACAGCGCCGTATATTACAGCTGCTACTGTAACGACCCTCCTGTTAATACACACAGCGCCGTATATTACAGCTGCTACTGTAACGACCCTCCTGTTAATACGCACAGCGCCGTATATTACAGCTGCTACTGTAACGACCCTCCTGTTAATACGCACAGCGCCGTATATTACAGCTGTTACTGTAACGACCCTCCTGTTAATACGCACAGCGCCGTATATTACAGCTGCTACTGTAACGACCCTCCTGTTAATACGCACAGCGCCGTATATTACAGCTGCTACTGTAACGACCCTCCTGTTAATACGCACAGCGCCGTATATTACAGCTGCTACTGTAACGACCCTCCTGTTAATACGCACAGCGCCGTATATTACAGCCGCTACTGTAACGACCCTCCTGTTAATACGCACAGCGCCGTATATTACAGCCGCTACTGTAACGACCCTCCTGTTAATACACACAGCGCCGTATATTACAGCTGCTACTGTAACGACCCTCCTGTTAATACGCACAGCGCCGTATATTACAGCTGCTACTGTAACGACCCTCCTGTTAATACGCACAGCGCCGTATATTACAGCCGCTACTGTAACGACCCTCCTGTTAATACGCACAGCGCCGTATATTACAGCCGCTACTGTAACGACCCTCCTGTTAATACGCACAGCGCCGTATATTACAGCTGCTACTGTAACGACCCTCCTGTTAATACGCACAGCGCCGTATATTACAGCTGCTACTGTAACGACCCTCCTGTTAATACGCACAGCGCCGTATATTACAGCTGCTACTGTAACGACCCTCCTGTTAATACACACAGCGCCGTATATTACAGCTGCTACTGTAACGATCCTCCTGTTAATACACACAGCGCCGTATATTACAGCTGCTACTGTAACGATCCTCACTGCACTTCACACTGTAAACACTGCTGCAGCTCTGAGTTAGCGGTGTCTACAGTCACTGTGCTATTAGACCTCACACCACTCAGTGCCTGCTGTCTGTAAATACGGCCAATCTGCCTCAGATGTCATGTAAATGTTGATTTGATAAACAGATAAACTTTTATTTTATTTCTCTGTGATTGCGAGTTGCAACTGATCGCACTTTAGGTAGAAATGAAGGTATGGACCAGCATATCGCACCGTATAATTTTCCAGTTTTTGACATGATTTGAAAACACCTGTTGCTCTTTACATTGTGTGTAAATTTCACAATGAATGGACAAAAAAAACCAGCCCAAAATAGATGGGAAAAAAATCCGGTTCCATTGACTTCCATTAAAAGCAGACTATGTATTTTCCTTCTTCTGTAAAGTCACTGATTTGGTTTTGGTCCAACAACAGCGAGGTACTTTTTCTGGCTTGAGACTTGAACTGCCAACACAGTGCGCCAGCCTGCCAGTTGTTTGTGGTTGTGATGTCACAAGCTCCACATTATTAAATGAACTTTCCCTACTTAAAACTTGCATTCTTCATTCTTTAATCTTTCAGCCATAACTGGCCCCCCTCAGTACTGGTCCAAGGACCACCGATGGGTGCTTTGCGGCCCAGTGGCTGAGAAACCCTGGTAAGGAGTATAGTGGGGTATATGTTGCACAGCTCCGGCGTCCAGCCCAGTTTGGTAGCTGTCCTCACTTAATGTGGCGATTAACAGGTGAGTGCTATCAGGTGTGTCTGAGCAGGTACGTCACCTTCAGCCCTTCCAGCCTGGAGCACCCATGCAGTAAACAGTCCCTCCCTATGTGATGTAGTGCTCTGGATCATACCCAGGAGGACAAACCTCTGCTGGGATAAATCACAGAAATGTTGGCGTCCAATGATCTCTAATAGTGTTCTGTGCTTTCCTGACAGGCCAATATCACAGTCTAAAGGGTTCTATTGGGTCAACAGTTGTTCTGGAACTGATTCTAGATTCATCTAATGGTCTCCTAATAGGATCTCCTTCAGGAAACCTAGTCTCTAATGGGAGCCGCTAAGCCAATTACCGTTAGAAAGCAAAACCAGGTCTAATCAGCAGACACCTGTACACAAATCAGACTAACATTCAGTCCAACTCCTCGTTTCTACACTCACTGTCCACTTACTCAGCTCCACTGACCGTACAGCTGCAACTGTAGTCCATCTGTTTCTCTGATACTCTGTTACCCTGTTCTTCAGTGGTCAGGACCCCCATGGACCCTCACAGAGCAGGTACTACTTGGGTGGTGGGTTATTCTCAGCACTGCAGTGACACTGACGTGGTGGTGGTGTGTTAGTGTGTGTGGTGCTGGTACGGGTGGATCAGACACAGCAGTGCTGCTGGAGGTTTTAAACACTGTGTCCATTCACTGTCCACTCTATTAGACACTCCTACCTTGTCGGTCCTCCTTGTAGATGTAAAGTCACAGACGACAGCTCATCTGCTGCTGCACAGTTTGTGCTGGTCACCCTCTAGTCCTTCATCAGTGGTCACAGGACGCTGCCCACAGGACGTTGTCGGCTGGATATTTTTTGGTTCTCAGTCCAGCAGGTGCCTAAAAACTCCAGCAGCCCTGCTGTGTCTGATCCACTCGTACCAGCGCAACACACACTAACACACCACCACCACGTCAGTGTTACTGCAGTGCTGAGAATGACCCACCACCCAAATAGTACCTGCTCTGTGAGGGTCCATGGGGGTCCTGACCACTGAAGAACAGGGTAACAGAGTATCAGAGAAACAGATGGACTACAGTCTGTAACTGTAGAACTACAGAGTGAAACTGTGGTCAGTGGAGCTGGTACAGTGGACAGAGCGTAGACATGAGGATTTAATGCTTTATAAATGGTGTATAAATGGATGAGTGCAGCAGTGCCTGTCCTCCCTCTGATCCTCATCCTCTGCGAGCCCAGTGAGGAGCGCAGCAGGTGAGAGAGCTCAGGTGTGCTGCAGTGCGGATCCGCTCTGCTCCTGCTGCGAGTCCTGGACTGAGCTCTGCTCCACTCTGATCAGAGTAACAGCTGAACAAAAGCCTGCGCTCTCTCTCTCTCTTCTCCCTCCCTCTCTCTCTCTTCTCCCTCCCTCTCTCTCTCTCTTCTCTCTCTCTCTCTCTTCTCCCTCCCTCTCTCTCCCTTCTCCCTCCCTCTCTCTCTCTTCTCTCTCTCTCTCTCTTCTCCCTCCCTCTCTCTCTCTCTTCTCTCTCTCTCTCTCTCTTCTCCCTCCCTCTCTCTCTCTCTCTTCTCTCTCTCTCTTCTCCCTCCCTCTCTCTCTCTCTCTCTCTCTTCTCCCTCCCTCTCTCTCTCTTCTCCCTCCCTCCCTCTCTCTCTCTCTTCTCCCTCCCTCTCTCTCTCTCTCTCTCTTCTCCCTCCCTCTCTCTCTCTTCTCCCTCCCTCTCTCTTCTCCCTCTCTCTCTCTCTCTCTCTCTCTCTCTCTCTCTCTCTTCTCCCTCCCTCTCTCTCTCTCCCTCTCTCCTCTCCCTCCCTCTCTCTCTCTCCCTCTCTCCTCTCCCTCCCTCTCTCTCTTCTCCCTCCCTCTCTCTCTCATTCTCTGTTTCTCTCCCTCTCTCATTCTCTCGCTGTTTCTCACTCTCTCTCTCCGTTGCTCTCTCACTCTCATGCTCTCTCTCTCTCGCGCACTCTCTCTTTCTCTCTTCTCCCTCTTCTCTCTCCCTCTTGCTTACTCTCTCTCTCTCCTCTTTCTCTCTCTTCTCCCTCCCCCTCTCTCTTCTCCCTCCCTCTCTTCTCCCTCCCTCCCTCTCTCTTCTCCCTCCCTCTCTCTCTCGTTCTCTCATTCTCTGTTTCTTTCTGTTTCTCGCTCTCTCTTGCTCTCTCTCTCTGTTGCTCTCTCGCTCTCATGCTCTCTCTCTCGCGCACTCTCTCTTTCTCTCTCTCATTCTCTGTTTCTTTCTCTCTGTTTCTCGCTCTCTCTCTCTGTTGCTCTCTCGCTCTCATGCTCTCTCTCTCGCGCACTCTCTCTTTCTCTCTCTCATTCTCTGTTTCTCTCTCTCTCCTCTCTCGCGCTCTCTCTCTCTCTCTGTCTCTCTCTCTTGCTCTCTCTCGCGCGCGCGCGCTCTCTGTTTCTCTCTCTCCTCTCTCGCGCGCTCTCTCTTTCTCTCTCTCGCTTACTCTCTCTCTCTTCTCCCTCCCTCTCTCTCTCGCTCACTGTCTCTCTCCTCTCTTGCTCTCTTCTCCCTCCCCATCTCTCTCTCGCTCACTCTCTCTCTCTCTCCTCTCGCTCTCTCTTGCTCTCTCTCTCCCGTGCTCTTTCTCTGTCTCTCTCTTCTCCCTCCCTCTTGCTTACACTCTCTCTCTCTCTCTCTTCTCCCTCACTCTTGCTTACTCTCTCTCTTCTCCCTCCCTCTTGCTTACACACTCTCTCTCTCTCTTCTCCCTCACTCTTGCTTACTCTCTCTCTTTTCTCCCTCCCTCTTGCTTACTCTCTCTCTCCTCTTTCTCTCTCTTCTCCCTCCCTCTTGCTTACTCTCTCTCTCCTCCCTCCCTCTTGCTTACTCTCTCTCTCTCTCTGTCTCTCTCTCTTCTCCCTTCCTCTTGATTACTCTCACTCTCTCTCTCCTCCCTCCCTCTTGATTACTCTCTCTCTCCTCTCTCGCTCTCTTCTCTCTCTCTCTTCTCCCTCCCTCTTGCTTACTTTCTCTCTCTCGCTCTCTTCTCTCTCTTCTCCCTCCCTCTTGCTTACTCTCTCTCTCCTCTCTTTCTCTATTTCTCTCTCTCTCGTTCTCTTCTCTCTCTCTCTCTCTCTTCTCTTTCTCTATTTCTCTCTCTCTCGTTCTCTTCTCTCTCTCTCTCTCTCTTCTCCCTCCCTTTTGCTTACTCTCTCTCTCTTCTCCCTCCCTTTTGCTTACTCTCTCTCTCTCTCTCCTCTCTCTCGTTCTCTTCTCTCTCTCTCTTCCCCCTCCCTCTTGCTTACTCTCTCTGTCGCTCTCTTCTCTCTCTCCCTTTCGCTCTCTCTCTCTCTTCTCTCTCTCCCTTTCGCTCTCTCTCTCTCTTCTCTCTCCCTTTCGCTCTCTCTCTCTCTCTCTTCTCTCTCCCTTTCGCTCTCTCTCTCTCTTCCTTTCGCTCTCTCTCTCTTTCTCCTCTCTCTCTCTCTCTCTCTTTCTCTCTCTCTCTCTCTCACTCACTCACCGGCTCCCGCGCGCTTTCCATCAGCCCCTCATGCGTGTGTCTCGCGGACTGACGCTGACCGCTCGCTTCTCACAATAAACGGGAATAAAAATCGGTGTAAATAAAAACTCGCACTGACCAGCAGCTGCGCAAAAACACCACTCAGCGCAGAGCGCAGGCGCAGTCACGGCGCAGCGCAGCGCTGCGCTCAGCGGCCAATCAGAGCGCCTTCACAGCGCACACACTGACCCCTGCTGGACCGGAGCGCAACCGCGCTGTTTACACTTTTAAAAGCGATTTTAGACCAAAAAAAGCCCAAGAACCTGCTGAGCTGCGTGGAGGCCCATCCCTGCCGGGCAGCCGAGAAAATACTAGAAAAATGATCATAAGAATAATAGAGACCATTAAAAGTTTCTGTTGGAGTCACTTCATGGCATTTAGTGCTCTCTCGAAGGCTTTGGTGTCAGAGGTGGGCAGTATGACTACATGTTATCACTATGGTGATGAACTGTGGTCCTCTTGTCTGAGAGTCCCTGTATATCATCATCAGCACTTAAAGAACACTGAGAGCATATGTCTGTCTATCTATCTATCTATCTATCTATCTATCTATCTATCTATCTATCTATCTATCTATCTATCTGTCTGTCTGTCTGTCTGTCTGTCTATCTGTCTGTCTGTCTGTCTGTCTGTCTATATGTTCATCTATCTATCTATCTATCTATCTATCTATCTATCTATCTATCTATCTATCTATCTATCTATCTATCTATCTGTCTGTCTGTCTGTCTGTCTGTCTGTCTGTCTGTCTGTTTATCTGTCTGTCTGTCTGTCTGTCTATCTGTCTGTCTCTCTATCTATCTATCTATCTATCTGTCTGTCTGTCTATCTATCTATCTATCTATCTGTCTGTCTGTCTATCTATCTATCTATCTATCTATCTATCTATCTATCTATCTATCTATCTATCTATCTGTCTATCTATCTATCTGTCTATCTGTCTGTCTGTCTGTTTATCTGTTCATCTATCTATCTATCTATCTATCTATCTATCTATCTATCTATCTATCTATCTATCTATCTATCTATCTATCTATCTGTCTGTCTGTCTGTCTGTCTGTCTGTCTGTCTATCTATCTATCTGTCTGTCTGTCTATCTGTCTGTCTGTCTATCCGTCTGTCTGTCTATCTGTCTATCTATCTATCTGTCTGTCTGTCTATCTGTCTGTCTATCTGTCTGTCTGACTATCTGTCTGTCTGTCTATCCGTCTGTCTGTCTATCTGTCTATCTATCTATCTGTCTGTCTGTCTGTCTGTCTATCCATCTGTCTGTCTATCTGTCTATCTATCTATCTATCTATCTGTCTGTCTGTCTATCTGTCTGTCTATTTGTCTATCTATCTATCTATCTATCTATCTATCTATCTGTCTGTCTGTCTGTCTGTCTGTCTGTCTGTCTGTCTGTCTATCTATCTATCTATCTATCTATCTATCTATCTGTCTGTATGTCTGTCTGTCTGTCTGTCTGTGTGTCTATCTATCTATCTATCTATCTATCTATCTATCTATCTATCTATCTATCTATCTGTCTGTCTGTCTGTCTATCCATCTGTCTGTCTATCTGTCTATCTATCTATCTGTCTGTCTATCTGTCTGTCTATCTATCTATCTATCTATCTATCTATCTATCTATCTATCTATCTATCTTTCTGTCTGTTTATCTGTCTGTCTGTCTGTCTATCCGTCTGTCTGTCTATTTGTCTATCTATCTATCTGTCTGTCTGTCTGTCTACATTTATAGCATTTAGCAGACACTCTTATCCAGGAATGGAGTGGAACACAGAGCAGTGCAGTATGATACACTACACTACATTACACTACACTACACTACAATACACGACACTACATTACACTACACTACAATACACTACACTACATTACACTACACTACACTACAATACACTACACTACACTACAATACAATGCACTACATTACACTACACTACATTACACTACACTACAATGCACTACACTACATTACACTACACTACACTACATTACACTACAATACACTACACTACAACACACTAAACTACACTACAATATAATACAATACACTATACTACACTACACTACACCACACTACACTACAATATAATACACTACACTACACTACACTACATTACAATACAATACAATATAATTCAATATACTACCGTACAATACACTACAATACAATACACTACAATACAATACACTACACTACACTATACTACAATACAATACACTACACTACAATACAATATAATACAATACAATGCAATACACTACACTACAACACACTACACTACAATGCACTACACTACAATACACTACACTACATTACAATATAATACAATACACTATACTACACTACACCACACTAGACTACACTACACTACACTACATAACGCTACACTACACTACACTACAATGCACTACACTACACTATACTACACTACATTACACTACACTACACTACAATGCACTACACTACACTGCATTACACTACACTACACTACACTACACTACACTACATTACACTACACTACAATGCACTACACTACACTACATTACACTACACTACACTACACTACACTACACTACACTACATTACAATACAATACAATATAATTCAATATACTACCGTACAATACACTACAATACAATACACTACAATACAATACACTACACTACACTATACTACAATACAATACACTACACTACACTACAATACAATATAATACAATACAATGCAATACACTACACTACAACACACTACACTACAATGCACTACACTACAATACACTACACTACATTACAATATAATACAATACACTATACTACACTACACCACACTAGACTACACTACACTACACTACATAACACTACACTACACTACACTACAATGCACTACACTACACCACACTACACTACACTACACTACACTACATTACAATACAATACACTACACTACACTACACTACAATACAATACAATACACTATAATACAATACACTATACTACACTACACTACACCACACTACACTACAATATAATACACTACACTACAGTACACTACACTACATTACAATACAATACAATATAATACAATACAATACAATACCGTACAATACACTACAATACAATACACTACACTACACTATACTACAATACAATACACTACACTACAATACAATATAATACAATACAATACACTACACTACAACACACTACACTACAATGCACTACACTACAATATACTACACTACATTACAATATAATACAATACACTATACTACACTACACCACACTAGACTACACTACACTACATTACACTACAATACACTACACTACACTATACTACACTACATTACACTACACTACACTACAATGCACTACACTACACTGCATTACACTACACTACACTACACTACACTACACTACACTACACTAGACTACACTAAACTATACTACACTACACTACACTACATTACACTACACTACACTACAATGCACTACACTACATTACACAACACTACATTACACTACAATACACTACACTACAACACACTAAACTACAGTACAATATAATACAATACACTATACTACACTACACTACACCACACTACACTACACTACATTACACTACAATACACCACAATACACTACACTACACTACACTACATTACACCACACTACAATACACTACACTACACTACACTACAATATAATACAATACACTATACTACACTACACTACACTACAATATAATACACTACACTACACTACAACACACTACACTACAATGCACTACACTACAATACACTACACTGCATTACAATATAATACAATACACTATACTACACTACACCACACTACACTATACTACACTACACCACACTACACTACACTACAATACACTACACTACAATGCACTACACTAGAATGCACTACACTACACTACAACACACTACACTACACTACAATATAATACAATACACTATACTACACTACACCACACTACACTACACTACACTACACTACATTACTCTACAATACACTACACTACACTACACTACAATACACTACACTACAATATAATACAATACACTATACTACACTACACTACACTACACCACACTACACTACAATATAATACACTACAGTACACTACACTACATTACAATACAATACAATATAATACAATACAATACACTACCGTACAATACACTACAATGAAATACACTACAATACAATACACTACACTACACTATACTACAATACAATACACTACACTACAATACAATATAATACAATACAATACACTACACTACAACACACTACACTACAATGCACTACACTACAATACACTACACTACATTACAATATAATACAATACACTATACTACACTACACCACACTAGACTACACTACACTACACTACATTACACTACAATACACTACACTACACTATACTACACTACATTACACTACACTACACTACAATGCACTACACTACACTGCATTACACTACACTACACTACACTACATTACACTACACTACACTACAATGCACTACACTACACTACACTAACTACACTAGACTATACTACACCACACTACACTACATTACACTACACTACACTACACTACACTACAATGCAGTACATTACACTACACTACACTACACTAGACTACACTACACTACACTAAACTATACTACACTACACTATACTACACTACATTACACTACACTACACTACAATGCACTACACTACACTGCATTACACTACACTACACTACACTACATTACACTACACTACACTACACTACATTACACTACACTACACTACAATGCACTACACTACACTACATTACACTACACTACACTAACTACACTAGACTATACTACACCACACTACACTACATTACACTACACTACACTACACTACACTACACTACAATGCAGTACATTACACTACACTACACTACACTAGACTACACTACAATGCACTACACTACATTACACTACACTACACTACACTAAACTACACTACAATATAATACAATACACTATACTACACTACACTACACCACACTACACTACACTACACTACATTACACTACAATACACCACAATACACTACACTACACTACACTACATTACACTACACTACAATACACTACAATGTAATACAATACACTATACTACACTACACTACACTACACCACACTACACTACAATATAATACACTACACTACACTACAACACACTACACTACAATGCACTACACTACTATACACTACACTACATTACAATATAATACAATACACTATACTACACTACACCACACTACACTACACTACAATACACTACACTACAATGCACTACACTACAATACACTACACTACACTACAATACATTACACTACACTACATTACAATTCACTACACTACAATATAATACAATACACTACACTACACTACAATATAATACAATACACTACACTACAGTACATTACACTACAATATAATACACTACACTACACTACAATACAATACACTACACTACACTACAATATAATATAATACACTACACTAGACTACAATACACTACACTAAACTACAATACACTACAATATACTACACTACATTACAGTACACTACAATTCACTACAATACAGTACAATACAACACAATACATTACACTACACTACAATATAATACAATACACTACACTACACTACAGTACATTACACTACAATATAATACACTACACTACACTACAATACAATACACTACACTACACTACACTACACTACAATATAATATAATACACTACACTACACTGGACTACAATACACTACATTAACTACAATACACTACAATATACTACACTACATTACAGTACACTACAATTCACTACATTACAGTACAATACACTACAACATAATATACTACACAACAGTACAGTACACTACACTACAATACATTACAACATAATACAATAAACTACACTACACTGCATTACAATGCACTACAATACACTACAATACAATACACTATAATACAGTACACTATACTACAATACACTGCAATACGGTACAATACATTACTGTACAATACAATACAATACACTCCACTACACTACATTACAATACAATACACTACAATACAGTACAATACATTACATTACAATACACTCCACTACAATACAGTACACTATACTACAATGCACTACAATACAGTACAATTCATTACAGTACAATACAATACAATGCACTACACTATAATACACTACAATACATTAAAGTACAACACAATATAATACACTACACTAAACTACACTACAATACAGTACAATACATTACAGTACACTACAATAGAATAGAATAGAATAGAATAGAATTCAACTTTATTGTCATTGCGTATGTCACAGGTACAAAGCAACGAAATGCAGTTTGCATCCATCCAGAAGTGCTTAGCAGCAATATAAATATTTATCTTACAATGTACAGTAATTATAGTATATACAGGTTAAAAAAATCTGTGGGGGTATGAACATGGAGGTTATACAGGTTATAAACAAGAATGTACAGGTTATAAATATGAGGGGTATAAGTACTATGAACAGGTTATAAATATGAGGGGGTATAAAGTACTATGAACAGGTTATAAATATGAAGGGGGATAAGTATGTACTTATGAACAGGTAGAGTATTTACACAGTATATACAATAATGGGCAGTATATACAGCAGATGTAAGTGCCGGTAAGTGGTGTTGAGTGGTGTGTAAGTCTGTGTGTACAGTCCATTGTTATTTAGATGTCAGGAGGCAGAGTTCAGGAGTGTGACAGCTGTTGGGAAGAAGCTATTCCGGTACCTGGTGGTCTTAGTCCGGAGGCTCCTGTAGCGCCTCCCAGAGGGCAGGGGGGTGAAGAGTCTGTGTGCTGGGTGACTGGGATCTTTTATGATTTTCCCAGCCCTCTTCAGACACCGCTTCCTGTAGATGTCCTCTATGGCAGGAAGTGGTGCACCGATGATGCGCTGGGCAGTTTTCACCACCCTTTGCAGCGCCTTCCGGTCTGAGGCAGAGCAGCACCCGTACCATACTGTGATGCAGTTGGTCAGGATGCTCTCAATGGTGCAGCGATAGAAGTTCACCAGGATGTCTGAGGACAGGTGATTCATCCTCAGCCTCCTCAGAAAGAAGAGGCGCTGGTGAGCCTTCTTTACCAGCTTGGAGTAGCTGGTCGTCCAGGTGAGATCCTTGGAGATGTGGACACCAAGGAACTTGAAGCTGTTCACACGCTCCACTGCCGTCCCCTTGATGTGGATGGGTGGATGTGGGTCGGCATTCCTTCTGAAGTCCACAATGAGCTCCTTAGTTTTCTCAGCGTTGAGCAGAAGGTTGTTAGTGTCGCACCACTCAGCCAGACGATCCACCTCCTCCCTATAGGCTGTCTCATCGTTGTTTTTGATGAGGCCAAGCACCGTGATGTCATCCGCAAACTTAATGATGGTATTGGAACCATCGACAGGCTTGCAGTCATGGGTGAAGAGGGAGTAGAGGAAGGGACTCATCACACAGCCTTGTGGTACACCGGTGTTTATGGTGATGGTGGATGAGCAGTGGTTGTCCCACCGGATATGTTGGGGTCGGTTGGTCAGGAAGTCCAGTAACCAGTTGCACATGAGAGAACTAATACCCAAGTCTGTGAGTTTTGTGATGAGTTCTGAGGGGATGACTGTGTTGAATGCTGAACTGAACTCAATACACTACACTACAATGCACTACAGTACAATACAATACATAACACTACACTACACTACACTACAATACACTGCAATACAGTACACTACACTACAATACAGTACACTACAATATAATACAATGCACTACACTACAATACAGTACACTACACTTCACTACAATACAGTACACTACAATATAATACAATACACTATGCTACAATACACTACACTACAATACACTACAATACAATAAACTACACTGCACTGCACTACACTACAATACATTACACCTCAATATAATACACTACACTACACTACATTACACTACAATATAATACAATACACTATCCTACACTACAATACAATACACTACACTATACTACAATACAATACACTATACTACAATACAATATAATACAATACACTACACTACAATACAATACACTACACTACAATACAATATAATACAATACACTACACTACACTACAATACACTACACTACAATACAATATAATACAATACACTACACTACAGTACAATACACTACATTACAATACAATACAATATAATACAATACACTACAATACAATACACTACACTACACTATACTACAATACAATACACTACACTACAATACAATATAATACACTATGCTACAATACACTACACTACAATACACTACAATACAATAAACTACACTGCACTGCACTACACTACAATACATTACACTACAATATAATACACTACACTACACTACATTACACTACAATATAATACAATACACTATCCTACACTACAATACAATACACTACACTATACTACAATACAATACACTACACTACAATACAATATAATACAATACACTACACTACACTACAATACACTACACTACAATACAATATAATACAATACACTACACTACAATACAATATAATACAATACACTACACTACAGTACAATACACTACATTACAATACAATACAATATAATACAATACACTACAATACAATACACTACACTACACTATACTACAATACAATACACTACACTACAATACAATATAATACAATACACTACACTACACTACAATACACTACACTACAATACAATATAATACAATACACTACACTACAGTACAATACACTATACTACACTACAATACACTACAATACATTACACTACAATATAATACAATACACTACACTATATTACACTACAATACATTACACTACAATATAATACAATACACTACACTACACTACAATACACTACAACACAATATAATACAATACACTACACTACACTACAATACAATATAATACAATACACTACAATACACTACACTACAGCACAATATAATACAATACACTACACTACACTACAATACAATATAATACAATACACTACACTACAGTACAATACACTACAATACACTACACTACATTACAATACAATTTAATACAATACACTACAGTACAATACACTACAATACAATACACTACACTACAATACACTACAATACATTACACTACAATATAATACAATACACTACACTACAATACAATACACTACAATACACTACAATACATTACACTACAATATAATACAATACACTACACTACACTACAATACAATATAATACAATACACTACACTACAGTACAATACACTACAATACACTACACTACATTACAATACAATTTAATACAATACACTACAGTACAATACACTACAATACAATACACTACACTACAATACACTACAATACATTACACTACAATATAATACAATACACTACACTACAATACAATATAATATAATACAATAATACATTACAATATAATTGCCGGTTCGATCCCCAGGGCCGACAGTCCATGACTGAGGTGTCCTTGAGCAAGACGCCTAACCCCCAACTGCTCCCTGGGCGCCGTGGATAGGGCTGCCCACTGCTCCGCGCAAGTGTGCTCACTGCCCCCTAGTGTGTGTGTTCACTAGTGTGTATGTGGTGTTTCACTTCACGGATGGGTTAAATGCAGAGGTGGAATTTCCCCGGTTGTGGGATTAAAAAAGTATCACTTAACTGAACTTACAATACACTACACTACAATACAATATAATACAATACACTATGCTACACTACAATACACTACACTACACTACACTACATTACACTACACTACACTACAATACACTACAATACAATATAATACAATACACTATGCTACACTACAATACACTACACTACACTACACTACATTACACTACACTACACTACAATACAATATAATACAATACACTATGCTACACTACAATACACTACACTACACTACATTACACTACACTACACTACACTACAATACAATGCACTACAATACAGTACAATACATTACAGTACAATACACTACACTACAATACAATACACTTCAATACAGTACACTATACTACAATACACTACAATACAGTACAAAACATTACAGTACAATACATTACAGTGCACTACAGTACACTACAATACAATACACTACAATACACTACACTACACTACAATACAATACACTACTATACAGTACAATTCATTACAGTACAATACAATACAATGCACTACACTATAATACACTACAATACATTAAAGTACAATACAATATAATACACTAAACTACACTACAACACAGTACAATACATTACAGTACAATACAATTCAATACAATACAATACAATACACTACACTACAATACAATACATTACAGTACACTACACTACACTACAATGCACTACAGTACAATACAGTACAATACACTACACTACACTACAATACAATACACTGCAATACAGTACACTACACTATAATACACTACAATACATTAAAGTACAATACAATATAATACACTACACTAAACTACACTACAACACAGTACAATACATTACAATACAATACAATACAATACAATACAATACAGTACACTACACTACACTACAATACACTTCACTACAATACAGTACACTACACCACAATACAATATAATACAATACACTACACTACAGTACAATACACTACAATACATTACACTACAATATAATACAATACACTACACTACAATACAATACAACACACTACACTACAATATAATACAATACACTGCACTACATTACAATACACTACACTACACTACACTACAATACACTACACTACAATTCAATATAATACACTACACTACACTACATTACACTACAATATAATACAATACACTGCACTACACTACTATACAATACACAACACTACAATACAATATAATACAATACACTACACTACAGTACAATACACTACAATACATTACACTACAATATAATACAATACACTACACTACAATACAATATAATACAATACACTACACAACACTACAATACAATATAATACAATACACCACACTACAGTACAATACACTACAATACAATACACTACACTACAATATAATACAATACACTACAATACAATATAATACAATACACTACACTACACTACAATACATTACACTACAATATAATACAATACACTACACTACACTAAAATACATTACACTACAATATAATACAATACACTACACTACACTAAAATACATTACACTACAATATAATACAATACAATATAATACACTACACTACACTACAATACACTACAATACAGTACACTACATTACAGTACACTACAATACAATACAATACAATACACTACACTACACTACAACACACTTCACTACAATACAGTACAATACATTACAGTACAATACACTACACTACAATACAATACACTACACTACACTACACTACAATACACTACACTACAATACAATAAATAGAATACAATATGCAGTGCAATACAATGAAATACAATATCTAAGTGCAACAAAATATTTTCAATCAATACTTCACTCAGTGCTCATTTAATTGCTGTGTAAAGAGTGTTCAGTCTGCGTTTGAAGACCGTGAGAGACGTTCGGACAGCCAGTGGGAATTCATTCCCCCACCTGGGCGGCAGTACAGAGAACGTGACTTGAAGGATGGCAGGTCAAGCCGAGCTGTACTCGAAGCTCGAAGGGCTCGTGGTACAGTTTGAGATTTCACCATTGCCATCAAGTCGGTAGGGGCTGGTCCATTTTTGGCTTTGTAGGCATCGGAGTTTTAAATCTGATGCAGATACAGGAAGCCAGTGAATGGAGCGCAGCAGTGGGGGGACGTGGCTGAACTTGGGCAGACTGAAGACGAGCCGTGCTGCTGCGTTCTGGATGAGCTGCAGAGGCTTGATGGCCGCATGGGAAGACCAGCCAAGAGCGAGTTGCAGTAGTCAAGCCTTGAGATGACAAGAGACTGCACTAGCACCTGGGCGGCCTCTCGGGTGCGGAAGGGTCAGATCCTACGGATGTTGTACAGGAGAAACCTGCATGACTGAGTTAGGTTCGCGATGTTAGTCGAGAACAATAACTGGCCATCCAGGGTCACACCAAGACTTCTTGCCTCTACAGATGGAACAATCAGAGAGTTCTATCAGCACCAAGAGATTTTGGACAATTTCATGGTCCCAACTTTGTAGGAACAGTTTGGGGACGGCCCCTTCCTGTTCCAACATGACTGCGCACCAGTGCACAAAACAGGTCCATAAAGACGTGGATGAGCCAACACCTTTGGGATGAATTAGAGTTGAGACTGTGAGCCAGGCCTTCTCATCCAACATCAGTGTCTGACCTCACAAATGCGCTTCTGGAAGAACGGTCAAAAATTCCCATAAACACTCCTAACCCTTGTGGAAAGCCTTCCCAGAAGAGTTGAAGCTGTTACAGCTGCAAAGGGTGAGCCGACATCATATTAAACCCTATGGATTAAGAATGGGATGTTACTCAGGTTCATATGTGTGTGAAGCCAGACAACCGAATACTTTTGGAAATATAGTGTAATTTAAAAGTACCCATTGTCCTTTACATTCTGTGTACATTTTATGATGAATGGACTAAAGAAACAATGCAAAATGGCTTGGAAATGAATTCTGGTTTGTTCTTTGTCCTGTAAAGTCACCGTTTTAGACATACAAGGGTTTCTTCCGACAGCAGTGAGATATATATCCGTGTGTGTGTGAAAGCCATGTATTTATTTCAAAATGCTAAATATGTCAAATACTTGGGAAGTTTGTCAGCACAGCGGCAACTTTGACCATTAGCTAGAAGGACATCCAGGATGTCCAAGTGACCTCTGACCTTTTTAATGAGTCTGGGATGTTCACTATTATGTGTAAATATATCTGAGGTTCTCAGACGTGAGAAAGTGAGTAATGCAGTGAACTGAGGGTTTGAGCTGTTGGGGTCTCCTGTGGAAGGTCTGACTATGATGTGACCTGTGAATGGATAAACACGGCTGTTTTCCGTGAGGTTTGCTCCTGCAGGTTTTACCAGGCAGGAGTCCTTTAACTTCATATCTGCGCTAAAATCAATAACTTCCACACCGAGACGCTGAGGAGACAATGCAGCGGGCAGGTCTAACAGCCTGTCTTTACTCAGATAACTCATTCAAACACACTGCTTAGGCGTTGGCAGAGAGGCGGGATGAGGGTTCATGCCCTTTGATGTATTGACAACTCTGAAGAAAATGAATCTACAAAATGGACTCAAACAAATGAGGAACACTAATGACAAAAAACTTTCAGAGGAAAAACAAAAGACGAGGGGTATATAATAAATGAAAAAAAATATATATATATATATATTTAATAAAATAAAAATAATGCATGTCCACGACTTAGTAAGCTGTGGGAACAAGATAATTAAGTTGTGGCTATGCCTTAGTAAAGCGTGGGAAAGAGATCGTAATGCATGGCAACCACCATCCCCAGGTGGTTGCCATGATATCCAAGGTGGTTGTCATGACATGTCAGGCAGTTGCTATGGTATCCCAGGTGATTGCTATGGTGTTGCCAGGCAGTTGCTATTTTAGCTAAGGTGTTGATAGGTGGTAGCAATGGTATCCGAGGTGGTTGCTATGGTATCCCAAGAAGCTGCTAGGCGACTGTTATAGACTCCCAGGCGGTTGCTAAGGTGTTGCTGGGTGGTTACTGTGGTATCTTATGTGGTTGTTAAATTGTCGCTATTCAGTAGCTACGGTATCCTATGTTGGTGTTAGACTGCTGCTAGGCAGTTGCCGTGGTGTATGGGGATTCTCTTGTACTCTTTGTACAATATATGGGTGTGGCCTAATATTCTAACGAGCAGTGATTGACAGCTCTTTGTCCAACACTTCCAGCCTGCTACAGCACTGAAGCAGAACTAAAGACAACAGGGCAAAACAGTGAAACGGACTCTATAGGTGGTGCTGTAGACCTCGCTGTGTCCACTCACTGCAAACATCGTCTACCCTAAATATGGTTCTTACCAGGATTACTAACAATTTCATTCGTTCTTTATTTTGTTCAGTTTTTCTTTGTGGCTTTTAAGTTTCTAAACTTAAACTAAACTAAACTAAACTTATTTACCTCTCTAAACCTTCTTTTCATTTTATAATCCATGTTGTAGTTTTGACTTTGATTCGTATTTTTGAAAACTGACATAGTGCTGTCTGCACAGCTGCACTGACGTTACATTTCTTCAAATGCTCTTCTAATTCTGTAATGTTCTGTATTCAGTGCAATAACTGCAGCAGGGCATCAGCGCAGTGAACATGAGGAACGCTTAAATCATTTGGACTTTACATTTTCTTTTAAATATTTTTGCGCAATGCTGCATCTTTAAAAACATAAACATGTTTCACCAGCCCCACCTTCCACGGAGAGAAGGCGCTCAGCTAGCTCAGAGGTGATTAGGATTTACCAAGCCTTGGGATGGAAGAAGTGTCAGAATTTAAGGGGTTAGTGTACAGCTGTATTACAGTATAGCTACACTTACTACTGTACAACCACACTTATTACTGTACATCTACAACCCCATTCCCAAAAAAGTTGTGACGGTGTTCAAAATGTAAATAAAAACAATGTGCAAATCTTTTAAAGCCTATATTTCATTTAAAATAGTACAAAGACAACAAATCAAATGTTGAAACTGAGAAATTTTATCGTTTTATGAAAAAATACGCCCATTTTGAATTTGATGCCAACAGCCAGATGTCCATGATTTCCAGAAAGAATTTCAAATGTTGATCCGTCGGACCTCACGACACTTTTCCACTTCCCCTCAGTCCGTTTTAAATGAGCTCCGGCCCAGAGAAGGTGGCAGCGTTTCTGGATCCTGTTTATATTCGGTTTCTTCTTTGTTTTAGAGGTTTAACAGCATTTATGGATGCAGTGATGAACTGTGTTCACAGACAGTGCTTTTCAGAAGTGTTTCTGAGCCCATGCAGTGATTTCCACTACAGAACCATGTCTGGTTTTAATGCAGTGCTGCCTGAGGGCCCAAAGATCACGGCCAGCAGATACTGGTTTTTGGCCTCGTCCCTCCATACAGAGATTTCTCCAGGAATCTTTAGTGATATATGATATAATGTAAGTCTTTCACAGAGTGGTGAACCCTCTACATCTTTACTTCTGAAAGACTCCACCTCTCTGAGACGCTCTTCATACCCAATCATGTTAGTGACCTGTTGCCAAACAACCACCAGGTGTTTTTTAGTATCACACAACTTTTCCAGCCTTTTGTTCCCCCGTCCCAACTTTTTTGGAATGTGTTTTTCGCATCAAATTCAAAATAGGCAAACATTTTTCAAAAAACAATAAAATTTGTCAGTTTCAACATTTGGTTTGTTGTCTTTGTATTATTGTCAATGAAATATAGGGTTTAAATGATTTGTACATCATTGCATTTTGTTTTTACATTTTGCACAGCGTCCCAACTTTTTTGGGGTGTATACAACCACATTGTATAACTACAGTTATTATTGTACAACTATACTGTACAAGTATAACAACTACTGTACGCATACACGGAATCACTGCAGTTACTATATTCATTCAATCACTATATTACTGTGGAACTGAACTTATGACTGTGTTGCTCTACAACCACATTCTACACTTAGGGATAAACAGCAGGATCTCTAAATTTGAAACGTTGATCATTTTTTTAGGGAGATGTAAAAATATGGGAAATTCGTTTATAGCAGAAAATAAGAACAAATGCTACAGTTCAAGTAAAGTCTATTCGGCGAAACTAGAAAAATTAATAAATAAACACAGCTTGAGTTTGCTTCACTTGGGTCGCTCAATATGAAGTACAGTGTGAGAGGAAAAATCAATAATAACCTTCAAACATGTATTCAACAGGCCACTTTAGTAGAAGGATCACGTCAGACCAAAGAAAGAAACAAAGAAAAGCAGCAACCGCTGTGCTGTAAGAATTACTCCTGTTCAGATTAAGAGAGTACAAAGTCAAAGATCAGCCGGATTTTGCTTGAACTTGAACAGACCTAGTGCCGGCCTACACAGCCTGTAGCATCTTTCAATGTGATTTTCAGACGTTTACCACGCATCTAGAGGAACTTTCTGAGTCAGAACTGTCCACAGTGGTGGTGATGGGAACCAGACGTCCCCCTCTAAAAGCTCCTCACAGAAAGTTCCTACATGAACTGGTTCTGAATTCACTGCCTGATGACTGAGACGCTGTTTTGAGAAGATTTTGGCCTTAAAATCCATTCATGGTGGAGGGATACATAACATGCAGGGTGTTGTGAGGCAAAATAGTCCCCAAAGAAAATGTGTTATTTCAACTTGGTCCCTTTCAGCCTTTTCCTCAATGTCAGGACCCTCACAGAGCAAGTTTTATTTGGGGGAAGGGTTATCCTCAGACTATTCTCAGTCCAGCAGGGACACTGAGGTGTTTAAAAACTCCAGCAGCACTGCTGTTTCTGATCCACTCAGACCAGCGCAACACACACTAACACACCACCAACACGTCAGTGTTACTGCAGTGCTGAGAATGAGCCACCGCCCAAATAGTACCTGTCTGTGAGGGTCCATGGGGGTCCTGACGACTGAAGAACAGGGTAACAGAGTATCAGAGAAACAGATGGACTACAGTCTGTAACTGTAGAACTACAGAGTGCAGCTATTCAGTAAATGATTAAGTGGATAAGGGGGTGGTCTTAATGTTATGGCTGATCTGTGTATATAGAATGTATAGTGTAATGAGGAACAGTATGGGGTTTATTATTAAATATTCTCTATATTGTATTATTTTGGCTTTATTATGCTGCTTTATGGATAGTAGAACTGAATATGCATATATTGGGAGGAGCTATAAATGTATAGAATATAAACTAAATGGACAAAAGTATTGATCATTAATCATTGAATTCAGGAGTTTCTTCCCTCCTGAATATTCCACCATCAACTGTGAGTGGTATTATTGGAAAGTGGGAGCGTTTAGGAATCTCAGTAACTCGGCCATGAAGAGTCAGACCACGTAAAGTTACAGAGCAGGTCTACGAGTTCTGAGGAGCACAGAGCATAAAAGTCTCCAACTTCTATGTTGAGTTCAAACCTCCTCTGGCATCAACCTCAGCACAAACACTGCGCCGGGAGCTTCATGACAGGGTTTCCATGGCTGAGCAGCTGCATGCAGACCTTACATCACCAAGCACAGAGCCAAGCGTCGGATGGAGTGGAGTAAAGCGCGGCCACTGGACTGTGGAGCAGTCTCTGTCTGATGGACGAGTCTGGGTTTGGTGAATGCCAGGAGAACATCACCTGCCTGATTGCACTGTGCCAGCTGTAAAGTTTGGTGGAGGAGGGATGATGCTATGGGGCTGTTTTTCAGGGGTTGGTCTAGAACCCTTAGCTCCAGTGAAGGGGAACCTTAATGACTCATCAGACCAAGATAAAGTGAACAATCATACACTTCCAACTTTGTGGAACAGTTCGGGAAGAACCTCTTCTGTTCCAGCATGACTGAGCCCCAGTGACCACAGCAGCTCCATCAAGGCCTGACTGGGTGAGTTTGGCGTGGAATAACTTGACTGACCCCTCACAGAACGCTGACCTCAACCCCATCCGACACCTTTGGGATGAACTAGAACGGAGATTGTGAGCCAGACCCTCTCATCCAACATCAACGCCTGACAAATGCTCTTCTGGATGAATGGACACAAATTCCCACAGACACCCTCCAACATCTTGTAGGAAGCTTCCCAGAAGAGTGGAAGCTGCTGGAGCTGCAAAGGAGGACCAGCTCCTTAATGCCTCAGCACCAAGACACTGTGGACAATTTCAACAATTTGGGGAAGAACCTTTCCTGTTCCAGCATGACTGAGCCCCAGTGACCACAACAGCTCCATCGAGGCCTGACTGGGTGAGTTTGGCGTGGAAGAACCTCACTGGCCCTCACAGAACCCCGACCTCAACCCCATCTGACACCTTTGGGATGAACTAGAGCGGAGAGCCTCTCGTCCAACAATCAGCATCTGATCTCACAAATGCTCTTCTGGATGAATGGACACGCTCTCCAAAATCCCGTAGAAGGCTTCCCAGAAGAGGTGAAGACCAACTCCATATTAATGCCTATGGATTTAGAGCGGGACTCCTGTAGGTGTCCCAATACTTTTGTCCATATGACGTGTTTCCATTCATATTAAAGGCCAGGAATAGCTTTGTTGCATTCCCCCACTTTCCTGCAGCGCTGAGAGGCAGGTGGGCCGCGGTTGTTTGTGTTGGTGTTGAGCTGAATGAGTCTAACGGATCGGGTGTTTTGGCTGCTGCCGTGTCTGCATGGAGCTGCTCTGCTCTCGCAGCCATTGTGCGCAGTGACGCGGCGAGGCGTCTGCAGCTCAGCCCCATTCAGCCTGCAGGAAGTGAGGCGAGCAAACACGGCGCTCTGCTGAACCCGGGGAAGAAAGAGAGAGGGAGATAGAGAGAGAGAGAGGGAGGGAGAGAGCGAGAAGAGGAGAGGAGAGACAGATCATGGCGAGCGAATGAGCTCGTCTTTAAAAAAATCCGAATAATAGAGAATCCGCGGTGCTCGAATATCGAGCCGTCGAGCCGAGCTGGTTTTGTTTCGCGCCTCCGCCGACCGGGTAAGTCAAAGCCGCTTATTCTTCACGCACACAGCGGTCACCATGACCGAGACCCGCCGCTCCGTTTTCTCCTCTTTTCTGTCTTTTTTTTCTCTTCTTTTTGTGTGTTGATCCAAAGCTAACGCTAGCCTTGCCAGCTGGCTAACGCTAAAACGGGTTAGCTCCCCCTATCCGCCAGCTTCTTGTTCGAACTCACCCGGTCCACCTTAAATGGCGCAGCAGTCGCATTCGGGCGCCGCGGGCACCTGAATGTAACTGCTGCACCATTTAAGGTGGACCGGAGAGATGCGAACGAGAAGCTGGCGGATAAGAAGCCGACTTCATCTTCGCGTGGAGTTTAATCGATTGCCGTCTTTTTTAACCGTTTCCAGCGACATTTTTATGAATGTTAACGTCTGTTTTTCTCCCTCAGCATCGCGGGGGTGGCGTTAGCTTATCTTAGCTTAGCTTAGCAGGCACCGCTAACGTTACACCCACAAAAGCCTGCGATAAAAACAACGTTTTGCGATGCGTTTGCTCGCCTCCGACACCCAAACAAGGCGCCAGAGCCGCATTTAGCCACACATTGGTGCTATTTCTGGGTTTTATTTCGACCCAAATCGTTTTTTTCCGCTTGTGAAGTTAGCGACGCCGCTAACTTAGCCTAGCCTAGCCGTTTCCCCACAGATTGAGCGCAGACGTCGCCGATTTAGCTGGATTTTTGCGCTCCGCTCGGCTCTCCCGCGCAATCTGCGCCTTCATTTCGCGTCTTAATTTCGCAGATTATTCGTATTTTCTACCCGTGTGCGTCTGCTTTCTTCTTGTTTTTCCACACGTGAAAATCGGATGAGCGTTAACGGGTGTGGATCAGGCAGGCCAAGGTCACTGTTATACTGATTTCAGAGCGCAATTAGCATCATTATGCGCTATATTTTCCCAACCCAAACCCAATTTTCCTTACAATTGCGGCATTTGTGCGCTCTTTGCGCTGTTTGCGCACAGCCGCTAAGATTCGCTGTTTTCCCGCAACCGCAGCGAAAACAAAACACCAGCTGAGAATAGCTGCTAGATATGCACGTTTAATGTATAATGAAGTATAATCGATGTAATTGTTATTAGGCGGTGATGGCTTATTTAATTGATTTTTAATCTTGATTAATATTAATAGGTGCAGTATTTAGCCCACCGCTTGTCTATTGAACAAATAAGAAAAGTAAACATTGCAGCTCAGCGCTTCCCCTCAGCATCATAATCTCAGACTTTCTCTCTCAGCGCCTTATTTCTGCTTTAATGTAACGTTTTACTTTATTTACAGATTTCTTTAGTGATATAGAAGCTAACGGGACTCGAGAGTGTGGCTGAGAATAATTCAATAATTATCAGTTAAAGAGGAATTTAAAAATATTTTCTCCGTGGATCAGAGGTGAGGTGTAATCGGAGGAATCCAGAGGGGTCTTGGTGTCAAACGGTTCAGACGTCTTTACAGTGGTGGTGATGGGAACCAGGCGTTGCCATGACTACAACACAGACATTTTATTTACCATCCAGAACCACCAGAGAACCTACACGAGTCTTCTGAGTTCATATGGAATGCTGATGATGGAAAACAGTGGAAAATCTGGAATAATCCGTTTTCTTTGGGGACTATTTTGCCGCACAGCGCCCTGCATGTCTCCCTCCACCATGAATGGAGTTGAAGTTCTCTAAACTCTCATAAAACAGCGTCTCAGTCATCAGGCAGTGAATTCAGAACCAGTTCATGTAGGAACTTTCTGTGTTAGAGGGGGACGTCTGGTTCCCATCACCACCACTGTGAGCAGTTGAGAAGGTTTTGGCCTGAGGGAGACGTGCAAGGCACTGTTATGGCACAATAGTCCCCAAAGAAAACTGATTATTCCAGATTTTCCACTGTTTTCCATCATCAGCATTCCATATGAACTCGGAAGACTCGTGTAGGTTCTCTGGTGGTTCTGGATGGTAAATAATGGCGATGCCTGGTTCCTTTCGCCGCCACTGTAAAGACATCTGAACCATTTCACACCAAACCGCTCAGAATCTCTCTGTTTACATCCCGATTTTGAAGAATATCGCTCTAATGGTCTATGAAAAATAAGAACATTTATTAGGTGTCTCAACCAGTTCCTGAGTTTATCGGCTACTGCAGTACTTCTACAAACTAAATGTCACTTTGTTGCATATGGCTGGCCAGCTATCCTAAAAATGACCTTCTTGGATGATGTTTGGAAGGTAGTTTGATCCGGACCTTCCTCATTAAAGCACAGTTGCGTGATGTCCAGAGACACCACATCAACTCCAGGGGTTTATTCACCTCGTATTTCACTCTTTACTTCATTTTGCAGGCCATCGATTGTGTCTCTGTGAACTTTTCACCCTTTCGTAGGCTTCATTATACACTTTCAGGTGTAAAATGGTCTTAAATTTCCAGGATACGGTCTCAGATTATACAGCGGATGATGGTGTGGAAGGTATTTGCTCTTTACTTTGGTCCACACGGTATAAAGTGTCTTATCGCAACACGCAAAGACCTTTTTTTTAACCGCAATATGAAATGCATTATGCGAACCTTGGGATAATGTAAGGTTCTCTACTGGGGGTTGGCGATATGGTACCATGTATATGAAGTATGGTATCGTTATCATGTTAAGTTGCGCCACAATAGGTCGCAGTATGCTTTCCTGAGCACATCGTGGATATGGCCAGTACTTAAACATTACTGAACTAAATCATTTCCTTATAAGGACAGCATAATTAATCCTGGTTAAGTGGATAAAATCCATTATATTCATAGTTTTGCGTAGTATGTGAACAAAAAGGTGGCACTTGCGCAGCTTTTTCATCTGTTCCAACCTATTAAACCTCAAAAAAAGTATGTGATGATGCATATTTCATATCTTTAAACATTTCTGAAGGTGTTGTGATGTTATGTTTTTCAATAAATCGTTTTTCTTAGAGCTGTAGATCCAAGCCAAGAGACATTACTATATATATACATATATACATGATCAGAGCTGTACTTTCTGCCCCGAAGGTCGAACTCATTTTGCGAGATTCAGTGAAGTTTAAGCAGCGTTTCTGGTAGCGTTTGTGATGTTTTCGTCTCTCCCCCCATTTATAGCGACCTATAAATGAGCTGCGCCTTCTAGAGCGGCGTATAGCGTCCGGGCGAATGTAAACAGCAGACGACGGAGGACGAGAGTGGAAATATTTTTGTGAAGCTGGACCCATCTGGCATTTCGCTGCGTGGATCTTGACAGACTTGATGAGGCTAACACATCCAGATGGTCTGGAAACGGAGACTGCAGGTCAGGCTGTGTAGCCTCGGGGTTTGGAGGGGGGGGGGGGTTTGTTTTCACACGATTGCTGCGAGACTCGACCCCCCCCCAACCCCCCCCCCCCCCCCCCCCCCCCCCAACGCTGCAGGTTGGACGTATGTGACGTAGGTGTCGTCACGTCAGGAGCAGTGAAACTCGCGTCGTCAGATGGTTTAACTACATCAGATGAACATGTACTGATTCTCAGCACTGCTTCACCTTCACGCTCGAAAATAAAGGGTTCTTTGGAGCAGTGCTGTGGAGGAACCGCTTTCCGTTCTCTTAGGAGCCGTGCAGTACCAGGTGGACCATGTTTGAAGTTTAAATAACCTCCACATAATGTAAAGGTTGATCCTATAAGCCAAGAATGGTTTGGTTTTTTTAAAATGGTAAAAGATATCAATTTAATATATTTATTAAATTTAATAATGTAATATAAGTTTAAAGAACCTCCAATTAAAAAAACAGGTACATAATAGGTGCGAGTTAATAATAATGATAGTAGTAATAATAATAATAATAATAATAGTAGTAATAGAACATAATAATAATAATAATAATAATAATAATAATAATAGTAGCAGAAGTAATAATAGAAAATATTATTGTTAATAGTAGTAATAGAACATAACAATAATAGCAGTATCAGAGGTAGTAATAATAATAACAATAATAGTAGCAGCAGTAATAATAGTTAATAATAATGACAATAATAGTAGTGGTAATAATTATTATTACTATTACTGCTACTGCTACTACTACTACTATTATTATTATTATTATTATTAATAATAATAATAACAATAATAGTAGTAGCAGTAATAGAACAGAATAATAACAGTAATAGTAGTAATAAAACATAATAATACTAGTACCAGAAGTAGTAATAATAGAAAATAATAATAACAATAATAGTTGTAGCAGTAATAATACTTATTAGCTATTATTATTATTATTATTATTATTATTAATAATAATAGTAGCAGAAGTAATAATAGAAAATATTATTGTTAATAGTAGTAATAGAACATAACAATAATAGCAGTATCAGAGGTAGTAATAATAATAACAATAATAGTAGCAGCAGTAATAATAGTTAATAATAATGACAATAATAGTAGTGGTAATAATTATTATTACTATTACTGCTACTGCTACTACTACTACTATTATTATTATTATTAATAATAATAATAATAATAATAACAATAATAGTAGTAGCAGTAATAGAACAGAATAATAACAGTAATAGTAGTAATAAAACATAATAATACTAGTACCAGAAGTAGTAATAATAGAAAATAATAATAACAATAATAGTTGTAGCAGTAATAATACTTATTAGCTATTATTATTATTATTAACAATGATGGTGGTAGTAGTAATAATAGAACAGAATACTACTACTAATAATAACAATAGTAGTAGTATTAATAAAAGAAATTAGTATTAATAATAGTATTAGTGATTCTCAGTTACTCTGTGTTGGAACTTTAAACTGTATTCATTCATAAAGAGCCTCAGATAAAGGCGAGGGAGTGAATCAGCCAGACTGTCCGTGTTGTGGAGGCGTCAGGATGTGCGCTGGGTGACGAAAGTCCCGGAGATTTGATCTCGAATAACCGCGACTGCAGACGCGCTGTGATGGAAGAGACTCGCTGTCAGCCCTTCAGCTCTTTTCTCTTTGTTCTGACTCTGAAAGGGAGAACAAGACACTGAAGAAAAGAGTAACAATAAAAAGGATTAAGAAAGTAATTAAGCTGATTAATTAGTTAACAAGGTTTATAGTTTGTTCCTTTGTTGCACTGTTTTTATTTATTTTTTAGATTTACTGACTGACGCCACTTAAAAGCAGATTTTTGCCCTGACGAGGCTCAGATCTGATCTTTGGCCCCGACGAGGCTCAGATCTGATCTTTGGCCCCGACGAGGCTCAGATCTGATCTTTGGCCCCGACGAGGCTCAGATCTGATCTTTGGCCCCGACGAGGCTCAGATCTGATCTTTGGCCCCGACGAGGCTCAGATCTGATCTTTGGCCCCGACGAGGCTCAGATCTGATCTTTGGCCCCGACGAGGCTCAGATCTGATCTTTGGCCCCGACGAGGCTCAGATCTGATCTTTGGCCCCGACGAGGCTCAGATCTGGTGTTTTCAGGGCTGTGTGGACACACATCTAGTCTTTTCAACTCCGACCTGCGCCACTTCCATATGTGGTCCTAGATCGGCTGCGTATCCGATTTGTGGCCGTGTGACGCTCAGATCGGAATTCATGTGCTTTTTCTCCGTCATTCAGCGTTGCCATGGCAACAGCGCTGAACAGACATTAAAGCCTGTAAACGGTGGAAAAGCAGCTCATCTCACCTTTTCCTCCTCAGTCTGGCTCTAATAATGAAGCTGAGAGCTGATCAGAGTTAATGATCTTCTCAGCGAAGCTCGTTCTGCTCGTTAGTTTGTGCTGATGATGCAGTGATTCAGTCACGCGACGTTACTGAGTAGGAGGAGCTCATGAGGGTCATTTCTGGACACCGGTTCATCACATTAATCACAGATTTGAGTCACTGACCTAAACGAGTCTGAACCATCGAGTCAGAGAGAGCGGATTTAAGCAATAAACCAAATTTGAGCAGCGAGGCTTGTAATGTGCACGAAGCTGCACCATTTAAGGTGGAACGGGAAAATGAATAAGAAGCTGGTTCTGAGGCTTAAATCAGGCCGATACGTAATCAGAACAGGTGAAAAGTTGACTTCATGTGGTGAAGTTTGCTGTTTGCTGTCAATTCCCAAGTTAACGGTGATGCTAATAGCACGCTGCGTTCGCTTAAGACAGAAAGGTAAATGGCTAAATTAAATATTCTAATTTTTATTTACTTTTCTCGTCCGTTCTGTGTGAAGGCAGCACCTAAATCGAGGAGCTGCTCCGTCTTTGCCATTTAGACCCCGGTTTCTTATCCAATGAACTCAAACATTAGACGCCCTGAGGTAAACTGACACAACCCCCCTCCTCATGGAGCACTAATCCCAGTAGGGCCGTAGGGTTTTTGACTGCCTCTTATTTATTTTACCCTTGTGTTTTTACTTTGTGTGTTTTGTGTTATGAGTGTAAAGACTAGGTTTGTGTTATACATGTGTTTATTTAAACCGTAATGTTATTGTGTTCTCCTGTTCAGTTTGTGGCCTGTTTACACCTCGCATTATAATGCGCTTTCTGTGTTCAGGTCGAATTCACTTCACTGCCGTGTGTGAACGCCCCCAGGCCTTGTAAGTGGATTTGGATCAGATCATTTAAACCACGCTTGGAGGGTCAGTGACGGAGTCTCACCCCATTTGGAGCAGAACACATTTTACTGAAAAATCTAAATGGAACGTAGTTTATCTAGAAGTTTATCCAGATACGGTCCAGACATGAAACGCATGTTAATTCGAGGTGTAAACAGGTGGGACTCCTATCTGGTTCCCCATTGGAACGACTGTTTAAGGTTTTGACCTTGAATTTGAACCCCAGTGATGCCGTGTCCACAGGAGTCCCTAATTATTGGTATCATTAGTGATATTTTTGATATCATTAGCCGATATCGTTAAAGCTGCGAGTCAGAATCAGCCGATGTTATCAGTCAGTCGATGTATTGTTTGGCCTCTACACACTTCACGAGTTCATGGTTCTTCAGGGGTTTCCCTTTTTTTAAGGCAGTGGTTCTATATAGAAACATGAGCACTCCCAGAACTATTTCATGGTTCTTTGGATGGTGGAAATGGTTAAATGGTTGTGTATGGAACCTTTTTGATCACAGTCCTATAAAGTGCTATAAAGGGTTCGAGCTTGACGTCGTAACAACAGCAGGACCCAACAAATTTACCATCAATCCGAAGAACCACTTCACCATGCAGATAAAGGTTCTATATAGAGTTCATGGTTCTAAATGGAACCATTGCCTATTGTAGAGTAGTATTCTGGTTAAAGGTGCACCAGAACAGATGATCTTCTCAGTTTGCAACTGTCCACCAAAGCTGTGGTTGCTGTGATTTCCACTACGTGTTATTACGTGGTAATAAAATGTGTAGACTATTTGAAAAGTGTTAATAAACCTTAAATGCTCTTGAATAACCAAAGGACACATTTTTCTATGTTTAATAGAAAAATATTTCTGCTTCAGAGATGCATCGTTAACCACAAAATCAACAGTGTTACGGTTTTCTCGCACTATTTTTCCTTTAGAAACCTTCAGGTTTTTGGCCTCTGTTTCAACTCTGGCTTTAACTGTGAGCTGACACGTGTCCTGTGTTCCTTCTGAGCTTTCTGACAAACCACAGGAGTTCACGCAGGTGCTCACGCAGCAAAATGGTGAGGCAGCAACAAGGACCCGGCAAGGACGATGGTTTGAGAAACTGCTTTAAACAAACTAATATGTTAATTACTTGGATGCTTTCTCATTTGTTGTAACCCAGGTGATTTGGTGGCCTATGTGTTCACATTAATTGGAAAAGATCTGTGCGATGAGTTCAGTGGTGGTGGAAACGTGATCAGTAATAATTCATTTGTCAGGTTGATTTGGAAGGGATTCAATGATTTTAGATCTGTTAGAACGGTCATATTAACGTACTGAGCTCTTGGTAAAAATGCTCAGCTTTTATTTAAGGTGATACGCTGGACCACTGAGATCAATGCTTATACCGAACCATAAGAGTCTCCTGTTGTATCTTAATGGGAACGATCTCAACACAGCTGTTAAGCTAGGTAGGTAAACAGCTGTTCTGCTGAACTTGTCATTGATGGTTAACTTAACCTGCTGGTGCTGTCGAATTATGGAACGGACCAGAGGAGCAGCCGTTGGAACGGAGTAGCAGGGCTCCAATAAAGTGGCCGAGAGTTATAAAGTACAGGTATGATCTGTCTGCTTCGTGGATAGAGCGTGGAAAATGCCTGGACAGCGACGGACAGCCAGCCCAGCTAGCTTGACAGCTGAGTTACCATGTTCAGCTTGGAGATTGTGTGGAACTGTAACCCCAAGCCACTGTGTTGGGGTCCAGTGAGTCACTGCAAGGACGGAAGACGTCCTATTCTACGTTACTAAAGACCTAATCAATTGATTCTTAATTAACACTAAAGCATCTCTGGCTAGCTGTATTACTTCTCATTCTAGCCACTTACAGTCATGAGTGTATCTTTGGGACGACGCCACTGAAGAACCACTTCTTTTCCTTGAAGAACCATTTATGTAAAAATGTGCAGAATTTATCCTCCACATTAGAAGCACAATGATTTGGATCGTAAAGTTCTAAGTTGTGTAAATTTTACGTTTCAGGCCCAGTCCCATTTCCTTCTTTTTACTCCTACCCTGTGCTTTCGAGAGTCACCCCAACCCCTTGGAACAAGGGGCAGTGGTTGAGATCTTCCCTCTGAAATGAGACCCTCTAATAAAAGAGCATCACTTCATTAACAGCTACTAGCGCCGCTCTGTAGGCGACCCTGCCCGTCTGCAGGGACAGCAGAGGAGGGGAAAGTTCAGCTCCTCACTGGTGGGCTTTAGTTACATTTAGGGATCATACGCCTTCAAAGAGCGAGGCAATTATTTATTATCACCCCCCCCTAATTCTTCAGTGATATGAAGCTGAAGTCAGATATTCTCCAGGTTCTTGTTAGAATTTTCCCGTTCCACCTTAAATGGAGCAGCAGTTACATTCTGGCACTTCAGGCATCAGAACCGCTGGACTATTTAAGGTGGAACGGGAAAGTTAGCTAGCTAGCTACAGAGACATTAGCATGCTGTTAGGAATTTTATGTTATGAAGAAAAACGACCAAAATACACTGAAACGACACTAAACCAAGATGGTTATAGCATTTTTTTTCCCACTGAGAAAATTCTCACATTTGTGGGTTTCTTTGGTCTCTTGTTCTCCATCTTGCCCCTCTATCTCAAAAAGAATCGGGACACCCCACCCCTAGACGAGAACACGCAAAGCAGAGGACCGAGGGCTAAGTGGTAGGGGCGAGGGGTGAAATGGGACTTGGCCTAAAAATGTCCACATCTCCCATGTTTTGCAAGAGTTCTTTCAGAAAACCAAATGGAAGCTTCTGTAGGGAACCTAAAGTGGTTCTCTTGTTGAATCGCTCCAAAGAACCTCCTAAGCTACCACCAGCTGGCGTTTCCTGAAACGGCTGAGCGAGCGCTTGGTGGAGCAAGTGATGGACATAGTTACAAATGCTGCTGCAATTGAATAAAGTTTGTGATCTGTGTTTTTATTCATGATCCAATAAAGAATTTCTGTCTTGTTTCTAGCTGTTTCTTCTGTCCTGCAGTGCTCAGTGAATGTATGCAAATGAAATGTTGAATGTTTGCAGATTAAAACATGATGCATTGTTCTTTTCATCTTAAAGTATGTCCATTTATTCTAAGTACATGCAATGCATACTACAGAAAACGGTGCCTTTGACGTCATTTTGTCTCTTCTAAAGTAGGAGCTTCAAGATCTGTGATGCGTGGTGTCGATCCCCAGTGATTTGACATGGATTGTGCGTGTGGGTTTGAGGAGAAAGTTAAAAAGTAAGAAATTTAGTAAGAACGTAATGTATGTAAATAAGATTCTGTTGTTTGGCTTTCTGGTGCATTTGGACTCTTAATTGTCAAAATTCTAAGTTAAATTGCTTTATTTCTGCCTATGTTTACTTTAAATGCTTGAAAGGACGGTGTTTAAAACACAATTCTTAATGTGTGGCTATTTTTTTGTTCTCGGTATATTTGATTATTATATATATTGCTTATTAACCATTCCCACTCTCACAATCTTAATTTTACATTACTCTTTACATGTTAAAGATTAGCTAAATTACAATTATGGTTATCAATAATTGTGCCTTGTGAACGAAACGTAAAATACTTTAAAAGGACTGAAGGTCCTTTTTGAAAAATTACATGATGTTTTCTTCTAGCTGTTCAGTGTTTATGGTGTATCCTGGTGAACTTACTAGCTTAATTAGGAGTCATGTGAAACATCATGAATCAGATGATTTGATTACCTGTTTGATTCAGGTCAATGATGCTTTATGTTATCGAATATTATAGCACTACTTATTGATGTCGGTGAGTTCCGTAAAATAATGTTTGATGTCTCTCTCTCTCTTATATCTTCTCAGCTCCCATCTGGCGCCCCGCATCTGTCCAGACGCTCTCTGAACTGCTGTGACCGAGTGGATTTGAAAGGCTGATTGGAGAGAATATCTGCCTCCCAGGTAAAATGGCTGATACCACAGAAGCAGAGAGCTGAGCATCACACATTGCCCCCCCTTTCTTCTATGTTCGAGGATCATTTTATGTGGACATTTCCCCCTTCCATTTCAATTTTCTCATCATGGCTATGCATGATATGAATCGTGCAAAGGGTTTCCCTTGCAAAGAATGCGACATGATATGCCCAAGTACAACTAGCCTCCTGGAGCACATGAAAGCCCACTATCACCAAGAGGGAAGTGGCAGATTTGAATGTGAACAGTGTGGACGCATTTTCAAACATGCCAGTAGCTTGGCGTCACATAAAAAGTCCCACGAAATGGGTTCGTTCCAGTGCCCAGTGTGTACCAGAACACTGCCCAATGCAGTAGCACTGAAGAACCACCTCCGCATTCACACTCTGTCTCCTAGTGCACAAGCTGAAGAGGAGAATGAGGATGGTGTTGATGAAGATAGGGAATATGGTTTAGCACAAGATCTTTCTGACACAGGTTTCCGGGGCCACCTGAACAGCAGCGGAATGATGCCGGGACACGACCACGACAAGCAGAAATCGCCGGGAGCCGAAGATGCTTGGGACAGACCATTCAAGTGTGACCAGTGTGACAGGGCCTACCGGCACCACGGCAGCTTGGTCAACCACAAGAAGTCTCATCAGGAAGGCACTTACAAGTGCTCCGTCTGTTACAAACAGTTTAGCAACCTGGCAGCCCTCAACGCCCATGAGCGCACCCATTCAAAGTTTAAACCCCCTGGAATGTCCTTGGGGAGCCTGGTGCCTGAGACGTCGTCTGAACCTCGCCACCCTGTCCCCCAAACAGATGATATTGCAGCTTGCTTTTGCCATCTGTGCCAGGTTTCCCTGCCCAATAAGACTGACTTTCAGGAGCACATTCTGTTGCACAATGCAGCGTCCTCTTCACTGGGGCTGACGCGTAGTTTTCCAGGGATAGTGCCACATAATCTCGGCACTGTCCGTTCCTCAGCAGTCAATCCCTACACCCCTGCACTTGGTGACCCTCTTCCACTTCCCCCCTTACCTGACAAACGTTACGATCAGATGCTAGGGCCTCCAGTCAGTAACGCTATTTACACCTGTGCATACTGTGGGTCTGGACATCCTGACTTGGAGAGCCTCAAAATTCACTACCTGACCCACGAACCTCACCCAACCACGCATGCTCAAGAGGGGCCCTCTATTCTGAATTCCGATGGCCTAGGGTCCAACTCCCAACCATCTGTGTCCTCACCCAGTGGAGAGTCCAGATCCCAGCAGCAGTCGTCATCCATTGATGACGTTGACCGCAGATTCAAGTGTCAAGAATGTGGGAAAAGCTATCGACACGCTGGAAGTCTCGTCAACCACAAGCGCTGCCATCAGACCGGGCATTACCAGTGCACCATTTGCTGCAAGGAGTATCCTCACCTTGCGGCCCTCCAAAGTCACCTGCGCAGTCACAAAACTCGGCCAAACTCTCAGGGCCTAAATTCAGAAGGCGACTGGCTATCATCAGAGCCAATAACAGGACTAGAGTCCCAGCAAAGCTTTGTGCATTCTCAGGATCAAGAGAATGGCACCACAACCCCCATCTCGCTCTCTGGTAATCTTGGTGATGCAGCCCATTTTGTTTCCGACGGCGGCCATAGCAGTGGCCTGGATTCACTAGAGTTCCATGACCGGTTTGATGGCTCGCTTGCTCAGGGCAACTCCGGACACTCCCCTCTTCCACAAAACCATCGGCAGGCAGACAGGCACATGTGCTCTGAGCAGAGCAATATGTCTAATGGTTACATCGGCGGCATGAGCTTCCACAGTTCAGGGGCTGCCTCTTTGCCATCAGGTAGTGCCAACCTCAAAGAAAGCAGCCGCCAGCGACGTGGACAAGACCAGCATTATGGTGGAGGAGGAGGAAGCCAGGGAAGCAGCAAGAGAATGGAGAGCAAAGATGATGACGGAGAAGTCTACCAGTGCACGGTTTGCGGGAACCACTATGCTAGCCTTCGGGCTCTGCGTAGCCACCTGCGCAGCCATGGTGTAAACCAAGGCGCAGGGCCTTCCTCTGCCCTCTCGCCCATAGGTGAGCAAGAGTGGAGGAGGCGTCAAGAAGGTAGTCATTCTGGTCTACTAATCTGTTCTACCTGCGGCCAGAATTTTACCAGAAAGCAGGACCTGCTCAATCACCAGCTGGTCCACGGACCTCACCGACCAGACGGATCTGCACAGGGCTTGGGGGGCAACAGCTCTAATTCTAATGGCAAAATGGATGGAAGGAACCACATTTGCGTTGACTGTGGCATGTTCTTTGCAGATCGCCATCACCTGATCACTCACCTGTGTCCAGGGAAGGCAAGAGGCGGATCCCTGAACAAAAACATGAATGGAGCCAAAGGGATGACTGGTGGTGCTGGGACCAGCAGTGGTGTTGACCACCGGCAGATGGCCGATGACCGCCCCCACAAGTGTGACCAGTGCGGTAGAGGTTACAGGCATCCTTGCTCCCTTCTCAACCACAAGAAATCACACAAGACTGGGGTCTTCCGCTGCCTTGTCTGCCAAAAACGCTACTACAACCTGCTGGCTCTCAAGAACCACCAGAGGACTCATTTTGACTTAAAGAGGTTAGCCAGCATTGCATGTGCCCTATTATACTTTAACTGTGTAGTTCTCTTTGCATACTTTGACTGTGTATGTATTATGAGTTCCCCACTTGTGATTATCCAGGTCATCACTGAAAAAAATAGATTTGAATCAAATTGTGAGTGTTAAAACAATGTGTACAACTCATATTTCCATTAAAAGAAGATGAGGGCAACACACTTAGTCAGTCATTTTCTCTTCCTCACGCACACATGCGCACACACAAACACAATCTGTATTTCATAACATTTGTCCCATTTGAGCTTTTGTGTAGTCATCTCTCTATGTGTAAGTTCATGCTGTGTACTGCATTGTTTTGTTTGGTTTTACTTGTTTGTTTTTTGTTCCTTTGTTACAGATGATTTTGACATTTTTTTTTGCTCTCTCATCTTTTTCTACTTCTGTTTTTTTTCTCTGTTGCAGGCACAAGTGTGAGGAGTGTGGGAAAGCCTTCAAGATCCAGAAACAGCTGATCAATCACCTACGTCTGCACGAAGAACACAGAGCCAAGACTGGGGTCCCTGACCAGCGCGTCCAAAGCATGAACCAACACAACGGTGCGTGCTATGAGGGGGGCCCATCCCAGATGCAGCCCATGAGGATGGGGGACCCCAAGATGCAAAACCCTCAAATGGCCCCCAGTTACGGCCAACCTCAAGGCTACAAGAAACCGTACGCTGGGGCAAGGGCACAGCAAGTGGATGATGGCAGTGGCCGGCGCCCCTTTGCCTGTGACCAGTGTGGACGCACTTACCGTCATGCCGGCAGTTTGGCAAACCACAAGAACCTGCACAAGATTGGAGAGTATCACTGCAACATGTGTAACTCCACCTATCCAAACCGACTGGCCATGAAGAATCACCTCCGCATGCATTTCGCTCTGAAGAAGTACTCCTGCACCGACTGTGGCCGGGGCTTCAGGAACCAGAGGCAGCTTGAAACGCACACCGCCAACCAGCTGTGCAAAGACCTTCCAGGCCCCAGTGTGCCACCCCCACCACCTCCCAGTGTGTATGAGTGCAACGGATGCTCGGATCGTTTCTCAACCACGACTGAGCTAGCCTCCCACAACTGCAGTGCCCAGCTCCCTTCCTCTTCAGCTTGTTCTTCATCGGCCTCTCTGAACAGCTCCAGCTTGAGCATGGATGCCGTTGACCAGGGATCCCCCGAGCGTGAGGAGCGACCCTTCACCTGCGACCTCTGTGGCTGCTCCTACAAGCATGCCAGCAGCCTGCTGAACCACAAGAACACACACAAGACTGGGAACTTCAGCTGCTCCTACTGCGACAAGCCCTACACCAACTACATGGCGCTACGCAACCACATGCGCATCCACACGCAGAAGAAGCGGCACATCTGCTCCACCTGCGGGAAGGCCTTCCGGCTGGCGCGCTTCCTCCGCAACCACCAGAGGGTCCACGAGGAGGGCCACACCCGTTTCGGCTGCCCCACCTGCGGGAAGAGCTTCCAGGGTCGGTCTGGGCTGGCCAGGCACCGCTGCGGGGACAACCAGGTAGGCATCGAGGGCAGGAGGAAGGCCACTTCAAGCACAAGAGAGGGAGAAGAGTGCCGGTTCACGTGAGTTTACGTCTGTTGTTCGTGATTCTTGAAGTGAACTAGTAAAGATCACAGGTTTCTACATGTCTATTACAGGTATATGATCTCCAATCCGGCTTCCTCGGGACCATTCGCGTGCCGGAATTCGGATTTTTCTGAAGTTTGGACAGTATGATTAGTGGAGACCAGATAAGTTACCCCATTTTGCTTTCAGTTAGCATTATACTCTAGATTTTTTTTTAGAATTTAATAGGTAAACTATGTACTGTATAGTTAGATGTGATTGTTTTGTGTTTACAGTAAAGATGGGTGTCTCATTGAATCCCTTCTAAATGATGTCTTATTGAATGTCTGTTGTTTGCTATTGCACTTCTAGCCTTAGCACTGATGTTGTGTTATTTAATTGACTGCTGGAGGGAAATGAGACAATGTGTTATTGCTGTGGTGGTCCCAGGCATTACAGTTGGCCTGTCACTGACCAGTAGAGCTTGTCATGGGACTTTGTCCGTATGTACACAATTAACCCTAAATCTCAACATTTAGTACTTTCTTCAGTTTTACTTAATGTCTGGATGAGCAATTTTGTTCCTGTAAAGTCTGACATACTGATAAACGTACTAATGCACATTCTGTGACTGTTCTACTAACACTAAACGTTTCTAAAGTAAAAATATCACTCATTTGTAGAATTGTTTCAGGCTGACCTGTTCAGTTTTGTCCAGGTTTACTATACTCATGACTAGGTTTGTGCTCAAAAGGCTGCAACAAAGCTTTAGGTTAACAAAGAATATTTTGGCAGTAGCTAAATCGATGGAGGCCTGCCTTGTTGACACCTGAAAGAATGGGTTTATTATGACTAATGTTGGTAATTGCATTGAAATGAATCCATTCAGTGCCTTTTATTTGGCACATTTTGCTAGTTCTCTTGTCCAACTTCAGATAGTTTATGTTATGGCAGCTGGATTCAAGATCATATACCTGTACTTACCTCTCCATCTAGGCATTCCTTAACTTGGTCAAATGTGCTGTGTCAGGTTGCATACATTTAGATTAATCTAGGTCACTAATAAGACGCTGCTTAAAGAGAATAGAGATTTATTTTTCTTTATTTTTGTGTCTCCACAGATGTGAGCAATGTGGCCGTTCCTACCGGCATGCCAGCTCTCTCCTGAACCACAAGAACACCCACACAGTTGGCATCTACCATTGCGCCGTGTGCCTCAAGACCTACTCCAACCTGCTCGCCCTCAAGAACCATCGCCGCATTCATTCGGAGACACGGAGGCACCGCTGCCCCGAATGCGGCAAGGCCTTCCGTGTCTCCTCACAACTCCAGAACCACCGCCGTGTGCACCAGAAGGAGCGGGAGTTTGCCTGTACCATGTGCCAGCGGAGCTTCCCCAGCCAGTCCAGCTTCCGGTTGCACTTGGAAATGCAGCATGGACGAGGCCACAAATCCTCGCATCATCACCACCACCATCAGCATCAGCAGCAGCAACAGCAGCAGCATCATCACCCGGCGGTTTCATCTGGAAGCTCTGACTTGGGCTGGGGCTCGGGACTCGATCTGACATTGATGCAAGTGCAGGGACTGAACCCGAATGGCTCCAGCCGCTCCTCCGGCCACCAGCAGCACCACCACCAGCAGCAGCAAGGCCGCAGCGAAACGGGCCGCAAAGCGCACGTCTGCGACCAGTGCGGGCGCGGCTACAGGCACGCCAGCTCCTTGCTGAACCACAAGAACAGCCACAAGGCGGGCACCTACTTCTGCAACTCCTGCCAGAAGGAATTCTCCAACCTGATGGCGTACAAAAACCACAGACGCATCCACACAGAGCCCAAGCGCTACCAGTGCCCGGACTGCGGCAAAGCTTTCCGCGTCTCTACTCAGCTCATCTGCCACCGGCGCATTCACACCAAGGAGAAGCCCTTCTCGTGCCAGCAGTGCGATAAGCGCTTCTCCAGCAAGTCCAACCTGCGCCACCACCAGAAGGTCCACTGGAACAGCTCGGCGCCCACCAGCACCATCTCCATGGGCGCCGCCAACTTCTTGGGTATGCCCTCGGGGCCCTTTATATAAAGTTAGTGGTGGGAGTTTGGGGAAGAAGGACATGTTTTTTGTTATGGAGATTAATGCCAAGGTTTCTGGAGGTGCCAAAAAAATTCCCTTGCCCCCATCCTCCTCTCACTCCATCTGTAGTTACCGTAGTGTTTGAGTTGAGGCTGTAAGGTTTTCCTCTTCTGTTTTCCTGTTCTGTTGTTTTCGTTGAGCAGGTTGTCGTCTAGGTTTAGAGGACTACCCCTCCATCTCTCCCCGTACGTTCTTGGAGACACTGAATAAAACAAGGACACGGACCATTATGTCATTTAAGACAGTCTTAGGCTGACATGGCATACAAGCCACTCACCTCCATTCATTTTAAACACTGCAGCTGACCTTACTTGCATTGTTTCGTCGCTTGATTTACCTGGTTTACCTGGGAGGTGCTTGGGCGCCCGCCCTCCGTTCTTGAACCCAAGGTGATCGTTTGCTCAGCGTAGTAACTGAAGGCTTACTGTTTTAAGCTTGATTGAACTTGAACTCTGGCTTGATGGAGGACTACATTTCACATTGGACTGTCGATAGGTCAGATACATTTTCCGTTGTCAGGGTCAGTATTGAGGGAGAGATCGCTGTAGGTTCAGCTGAGGTCAGTGAATCGGACCCCATCGATTGACCCGCGCAGCTTAGGTCACTTTTTTTTTATGGGAGGCTTATTTAGGACTTCTTTGTTTGGCCCAAATTGGGCACTTCTGAGAGGTCTTTCACTGTGCGTTATGCTTTATTCATTATCATCTGCATTAATGCACTATTTCTGTTAGAAAATCACTAATAATTGCATTGTTAGTTGTAATAATGCGCAATAAAACTCTTAAGACATTGTTAAGCAAATTGTTGATTCCAGTAGTTATAAATTATTGAAAGCTTTGGTGCTTTTTGGCATCTAATGGAGCCTGAAATGGTGACGTGCTAGACGTGCATTGGTTCTAGTGTAATAAACTGAAATAAAACTCAGAATTTGATTCCTCTATAAGGAAAGCTGCCGATTATCAAACGCACACTAATGTGTGTGAATTTAGTTGATAATTCATAACTGAGTATTTTGTTTAACAGTGTCTTAAGAGTGTTGTGTATTATTATTATTATTATTATTGTCAACAAATAATGCAGTTATTGGCGAATTTCACAAGAAAGACCTCCAGTTAGGTTTCACTGAACAAAGACCAGAATAAACCTCCGTATCGCTGTTGCCAGGAGTAGATCTCCAAAATGGTAACTTTACAGGAGAAGGAAAAAACCCCACTTTACTTTTAATGTAAGTCAATGGAACCAAGTAATTTTGGGCCGTTTCTTTTGGGCCATTCATCGTGAAATTTACGGACAACATGAAGAGCAACAGGCGTTTTCAGAATGTTTCAAAAACTGAAAAACGACAGAAACGGAGATGCAAGGTTTTCTTCCGACAGCAGCGAAATACCAGTTCCTTAGAGTAAAGAGTTTCCGGTCAGGTCGTTCAGGCATCTGCACTCATGTTAAAAATCCAGACTCATCCACCATCCCATCTCCATCTCCATCCCCCCCCCCCCCCCGGTCACCTTAAAACATTCAGTCTGATATTAGACAAATAAATCATATTCACTGACTTTCAAATAAAATAAAAATAAAATGAACAAGATTGATGAGCCTGTATGTGTAGGGTGTAGGTCTGACAGTATATAGTTCGTATTTTTGAGAACTGACTGCAGGTCCCCATGTTGTGTAGAACTCTCAAGGGTGTCTCTTCTTTTTCCCGGTTCTCCTTCTGATGTTCTAATTTGTTTCTAACTTGTGTGTCTCTTGCAGCACGAAGATGAGCTTCAAACCTTATTATTCTGCAGATGACAGCAGCGTTGCGCTGTATGGGTTCACTTCTTTGCGGCATCGTTTTTTTTTTTGTTTGTTTTTGTTTTTTTGTTTGTTTTTTTGCGCGTTCCCCTCCTGTACGTTTTCAAGACGTTGCTCATTTTCCGGTCACCGCGCCTGAGTAGCTAGTGTATAGATACAGTAGGTTGTGCTTCGAGGAGACAAAAAAAAAAAGAAAAACAAGCAAAAGAAAAAGCAAAACAGGGGAAAAATGTATATTGATAGGCTTGTACTGGCATTTGGTTTTACCTTGTATTGTATCGTATTTCTGACTGTATTATTTACAGGAAGACTTTTATAAATGAAAAAAAAAGGATCACTGTAGTATGCATTTTATTTATATTAACCCTTGTAACCGAAGACGCTAGTTTTAGGACCTCCCTGTCGTAGGAGCTCTGTTCCAGACACTTCCTTGCTTCTTTTTTTTTTTTTTTTTAAATGCGTTTTGACCGATGAATCCTTCATATACAATTGACACGGAGTCGAGGATGTGACCGGGCTCCTGAAGAACACTCGTTATAGTGACTGTAATCTCCATATTTCACTTTTCGTTTGTTATTTTATGCTTTTAAAACCTTGTACAATAGACAGGGAGCTGTACTGTGTGTGGTTTTGTTTCTTTTTCTTTTTTTTAAATTTTTTTGTTTTGTTTTTATTTTCCCGATTGCAGTACGATGAGTGTAAAGATATCACTGTATTGTTATGCCTTCCTCACGTGATGTCGTGAAAAGTCCCGCCCCCTTCCCATGTCAAGATTGGATGTGCCTCTGTCTCATGCTATAAAGCTCACACACCGTTTAAGGGATGATTTTTGTGAACATTACAATCACTTGGGCAATCTCGTTCTAACTTTCTTTTCTTTTTGTTATGGTATCCCTTGTATTTATTAGTATCCTTTTTTTTTATTTAAATGCATTTGACTATTTCAAGCTCATTGAACCTATATGACCAGGGAGCACTGGTGCTAGTAAGTCCATTCTATTTTGAGTGAAAGTGAAGTCGTAAGGACAAGTGATATGACTAGAGCACAGGAAGATTGTGTGTGTGTATATACATATGTGTGTATATATATATATACATATACATATATGTGTATGTGTATATATATATGTATATATATATATTCCTATAACCTGCAATTAGGGTGGAAGAAAAAGCTAAACTATATAACAAACTAGGTGCATTAATTTGGGAAGGATTGACTTTGAACGAATAAGAATTATTATGTAAGTTTAACCTTTTCTTTTCCCTCTTTCATGCATATATATGTACTGCTGACTATACACTTTTTTTAAACTACATTTTGATAATTCATTTCCTAACAGAACTTGTTTGGATTATAACCTTAATGCTCTCAAGTAATGAAAATAAATAGCTGAAAAACAAAAGAACATGCATATCTGTGCGTGATTGTAAGTGTATAGTTGATGAAGTTACTGCGCAGCTTTATTAAACACCGTTCTCTATCCTTGATCTCTAGGGCTCGACCGATGTATCGGTTGGACGATGCTGTGGAACGATACTTGTGACCTGCACTTTTATTGGTCTATATATTGGGGTTTCAGACCTGTGACCGCAAAACCTCAAATGCCTAGAACCTGCAACCCCATTTCCAAAAAAGTTGGGATGCTGTGCAAAATGTAAATAAAAACAAAATGCAACGATGTGCAAATCATTTAAGCCCTACGTTTCATTGAAAATACTACAAAGACAACAAATCAAATACTGAAGCTTTTTTTTCTTTTTTTTCAAATGTTTGCCCGTTTTGAATTTGATGCCAGTTACACATTCCAAAAAAGTTGGGACGGGGGAACAGAAGGCTGGTAAAGTTGTGTAAAGCTTTAAAAAAAGTTGTTATTAATTGGCAGCAGGTCAGTAACCTTTCAGAAGAGTCTTTCAGAAATAAAGATGAGGAGGGGTCACCACTCTGTGAAGGACTGCACCATCAAATAGAGCAACAATTCAAGAAAAATGTTTCTCAACAACCGGGGTCCTCTCTGTGTGGAGTTTGCATGTTCTCCCCGTGTCTGCGTGGGTTTCCTCAGGGTTCTACGGTTTCCTCCCACAGTCCAAAGACATGCAGTCAGGCCAATTGGACATGCTAAACTGCCCCTAGGTGTGAGTGACTGTCTGTGTCTGTCTGTCTGCCCTGCGATGGACTGGCGACCTGTCCAGGGTGTATCCAGCCTTTCGCCCGAAGACTGCTGGGATAGGCTCCAGCACCCCCCGTGACCCTGACGGAGAAGCGGCTTAGAAAATGAATGGATGGATGTTTCTCAACATAAAACAGCAAAGAACTTCTGCTTTTCATCGTCTACGGTTCGGAATATCATTAAAGACTCCAAAAATCTGGAGAAATCTCTGTCTGTGAGCGACGAGGCCAAAAACTAGAATCTGCTGGCGGTGATCTTTGGGCCCTCAGGCAGCACTGCATTGAAAACAGACATGATTCTGTAGTGGAAATCACTGCATGGGCTCAGAAACACTTCTGAAAACCACTGTCTGTGAACACAGTTCATCACTGCATCCACAAACGCTGTTAAACTCTAAAACACAAAGAAGAACCCAAATATAAACAGGATCCAGAAACGCTGCCACCTTCTCTGGGCCTGAGCTCATTTAAAACGGACTGAGGTGAAGTGGAAAAGTGTCCAGCGGTCCGACGAATCAACATTTGAATTCTTTTCGGAAATCATGGACACTGAGTCCTCCGGGCTGAAGACCACTCAGCTTATCAGTGCACAGTTCTAAAGCCAGTATTCATGATGGTTTAGGGGGGACATTAGTGCACATGGCCATGGGTGACGTGCTCATCTGTGAAGGTGCCATTAAAGCTGAATGATATTTACATGATTTGGCAACATCTGCTGCCGTCCAGACGACGTCTTTTTCAGGGAAGGCCTTGATTATTTCAGCAAGACAATGTCAAACCACATTCTGCATGTATTACAGCAGCATTGCTCCGTATTAAGAGTCCGGGTGTTAAACTGACCTGCCTGCAGTCCAGACTGGTCACCACTGAGAACATTTGGCACATTATGAATTGAAAAATAATAAATGAGCCCCTGAAACTGTTGAGCAGCTGAAATCCTGCATCAAACAAGAACAGAAAACATTTCACTTTCTAAACTTCAGTTCCCAAACACTTAGAGTGCTGTTATAGAAGAGGTGATGACACACAGCGATAAACACGCCCCCGTCCCAACGTGTTGTTGGCATCAAATTCAAAATGGGCAAATATTTTTCAAAAAACAGTAAAACTTGTCAGTTTCATCATTTGATATGTTGTCTTTGTAGTATTTTCAATGAAATATAAATTTAAATGATTTGCACATCATTGCATTTTGTTTTTATTTACATTTTGCACAGCGTCCCAACTTTTTTTGGAAATGGTGTTGTCCCCCTGTTTAAAAATAGGGTTGCAATACAGATTGACCCAAAGAATCTGAAAACAAAACGTCATTTAAATTAGAAACCAAAAATCAAACCGAACGGGGACCTGTGCCAAGAACCAGGTTCCACGCAGAATGCAAAAATGCTTCATGTCTTTTTTTGCTGTGTACAGAATGACCTTAGGGGGAAAATCTCACCAGTTTTTCAACATGTTTGTGTAATTCAGTGATTGAGATGTAAACAAAGTCATTCAGAGCCATTTGTTGTGAACTGGTTCAGAGGTCTTTACAGTGGTGGTGAATTCAGAACCAGTTCATGTAGGAACTTTCTGTGAGGAGCTTTTAGAGGGAGACGTCTGGTTCCCATCACCACCACTGTGGACAGTTCTGACTCGGTAAGTTTATCTAGAATGAGAGTTTCGCACCAAACCGCTCTGAACGACTTACATGTCAACCGTTTTGTTATGTAGAATTTTTTGAAATTTGGTGGAGTTCCCCTTCAAAGCTGCAGTAGGTAACCTGTATAAAAAAGAATTGTCATATTTACTAAAACTGTCGCTGTGTCCTGACAGTACGTGAAAACCGATAATTAGGTTCCTCTGGTTCCACTTAGCGCACCCAAAAAAAACCAGTCAGAGCCAGGAGGTGCACGTGCTCTCACTGGGTCAAGCTCAAGTTCAGTGAGCAGCTTCAGGAAATGGAAACACATTATGCAATAATGATGATTATAACTTAAGTGCATTTCCTGAAGGAAACATGGAATGCTTGCTCAGCGGTTACTATGGAAGTCTATCGGAGGAATGAGGGATGAAAAAACTACACATGGTTGAGGATTAGACCTTGGAGACCTGATTTGAGTGAGCACATGTACGTTGGTGTCTGTTGGGAAAAAGACAAGTGCTTTTGTTGTGAATGAAAGTGAATGGGACTGTATGGGAGGAACGAGTTAAAGAAAAAAAAAACGCACATAGAGGAGTGCAAGTCAGTGGGGCTGAGGATTAGAGCTTTGGGATCTGCCTTGAATGAATGCTTGAAGTTCGGTGGCTGTTGGGCAAAGGAAATAATAGGGCTGGTGTTTGGGTGAAAATGAATGGGACTCTATGGGATGAACAAGGGATGAAAAAACAACACATGGAGGATGGTGGGTCAGTGGGACTTTAGATTCAAGCTTGGGGATCTGCCCTGAATGAGTACACGCATTTTGCTGATTGTGGGACAAAGTAGTTAGAAGAGTTTGAGTGGTGGTGAAAATGAATGGCACTCAATAGAATGTCATGCAATTTTTCATCCCATTCATTCTCCATAATAATTATAATGATAACTATCTTTATGTAGCACTGTTTATGCTGGTGGCAGCTCAGAGTTCTTTACAGACAGGAGATCAAGCTTCACAGTAACAGAAGAAAATATGAGTATTCATTTATAATAAGTCAATGACAGATCAGATTAAACAGATAAACCATGAAGAGCCGAAGTTTTACTGAAGCTCAGAGTTAAAGAGGCGGAGAGTTTTACTGAAGCTCAGAGTTAAAGAGGAGGAGAGTTTTACTGAAGCTCAGAGTTAAAGAGGCGGAGAGTTTTACTGAAGCTCAGAGTTAAAGAGGAGGAGAGTTTTACTGAAGCTCAGAGTTAAAGAGGAGGAGAGTTTTACTGAAGCTCAGAGTTAAAGAGGTGGAGAGTTTTACTGAAGCTCAGAGTTAAAGAGGAGGAGAGTTTTACTGAAGCTCAGAGTTAAAGAGGAGGAGAGTTTTACTGAAGCTCAGAGTTAAAGAGGAGGAGAGTTTTACTGAAGCTCAGAGTTAAAGAGGAGGAGAGTTTTACTGAAGCTCAGAGTTAAAGAGGCGTAGAGTTTTACTGAAGCTCAGAGTTAAAGAGGAGGAGAGTTTTACTGAAGCTCAGAGTTAAAGAGGAGGAGAGTTTTACTGAAGCTCAGAGTTAAAGAGGCGTAGAGTTTTACTGAAGCTCAGAGTTAAAGAGGAGGAGAGTTTTACTGAAGCTCAGAGTTAAAGAGACGGAGAGTTTTACTGAAGCTCAGAGTTAAAGAGGAGGAGAGTTTTACTGAAGCTCAGAGTTAAAGAGGAGGAGAGTTTTACTGAAGCTCAGAGTTAAAGAGGAGGAGAGTTTTACTGAAGCTCAGAGTTAAAGAGGAGGAGAGTTTTACTGAAGCTCAGAGTTAAAGAGGAGGAGAGTTTTACTGAAGCTCAGAGTTAAAGAGACGGAGAGTTTTACTGAAGCTCAGAGTTAAAGAGGCGGAGAGTTTTACTGAAGCTCAGAGTTAAAGAGGAGGAGAGTTTTACTGAAGCTCAGAGTTAAAGAGGAGGAGAGTTTTACTGAAGCTCAGAGTTAAAGAGGAGGAGAGTTTTACTGAAGCTCAGAGTTAAAGAGGAGGAGAGTTTTACTGAAGCTCAGAGTTAAAGAGGAGGAGAGTTTTACTGAAGCTCAGAGTTAAAGAGACGGAGAGTTTTACTGAAGCTCAGAGTTAAAGAGGCGGAGAGTTTTACTGAAGCTCAGAGTTAAAGAGGAGGAGAGTTTTACTGAAGCTCAGAGTTAAAGAGGAGGAGAGTTTTACTGAAGCTCAGAGTTAAAGAGGAGGAGAGTTTTACTGAAGCTCAGAGTTAAAGAGGAGGAGAGTTTTACTGAAGCTCAGAGTTAAAGAGGAGGAGAGTTTTACTGAAGCTCAGACCTTTCACTCCACTACATTTCAGAGTCTAATATCCGACTTTTTCCTCCTACATTTTGAGAAATCTGTCGTTCCTTTTGGTTTCTGTGTGTATAAAAACGTAACATGTCAAAACGAAAGAAGCGCAAAGCCAGAGCACCAATCAGGGCCCAGCGGTCACTTTGTTTAGAGCTGGTTTTGACCTGTTGGTCATACCGACCCAGTGCAACACGCGGTTCAACGTCAGCGCAGCAGCGTAAAACTTTGGGAGAGTCTGTTCAACATAAATGATGAACTAACCTAACTTTGTGTAAATAGAGCTCAATATAGAAATATGTCCACATATGCAGTCGAGACTGACGCGGCTTTTTTCTGAATTTCTACAAACACCATTTCATTTTATAGTAAATAAGTTTCAGTTAAAGCCAGTTTTTACTCAACTTGTAACTAATTTACAAAGTAATCTGAAACTGAAAGTTTGCTTGTGTCTAAAAAGTGATTTCAGAGCCACTCGGTTCTCCCTGATGGAAACTGTTTACCTTCAGTGTTTTGTGCTTCTGATCATTTTAATAGACGTCAGCGTCACTAATTAATGACGTTCTATTAAAAGACTGGTTTACCAAGAGAGACGCTGGAGGACTTTCACCTGAAATGAGTTCATGAAGCCAGTCTGGTTATAAAAATGATAACAGGACATCAGAGCCAGAATTACTCTTTTAGTACTTTTACTTTATACTTAAGTACATTTGAAGGGAAATACTTTAGTACTTTTACTCAAGTGGAGGTCTAAAGGGAGGAACTTCTACTTTTACTGGAGGAATATTTTACCTTGGGGGTCTCGACTTTAACTCAAGTACATGATTTGTGTACTTCGTCCACCTCTAAAGATAACTGCTGCATCATTTAAGGTGGACCGGAAAAGTGGCATTAGAATAAGCTGGCAAATACACAGACAACTTTAGCCTCTTGAAAAGAGGAACAAGAAAACATCTAACTTTTTCTTTTTCAAAGAATTCTGACTACAGTAATGATTTTCTCAGCAAGTCACTCCGCCCCTTGTGAAGTAATCACTTCACTTTAATCTGCAACTACTCAAACTTGAGTAAACCATGTTTAGGATGGGGCTGTTTGGTAAAAATGAAGTGGAGTCGACTCCATCGATTGGATCGACCAAGTCCAGAAACCGAGGAGTGTGCACCACTAGTTCAAACACAGACAGCATGCTGGGTAGAGTAGGGAAAGGGCGGGGTTTGGAAATGGGTCCTTCGTAATTTGCATAGTTGCATATTCATAGACCTTTGTGTTCTTGATGAGTGTTGAGGTTCGGGGACACTCCTGTGCCAGTTTCAGCAGTTTGGGTATGTATTTTTTGTGACTTTGGGGGTTCTATGAACAGCGGGCAGCTAAATCTGTAGCAGCATTACCCCAGTACAAACTCTAAGGAGGTTCTAGAGTCTGTTGGACTGATGAGGGAAATAAATGAGGAATCAGTCAGTCGCCCTCGCTAATACCTTCACTCAGATATGATCTATTAGGCCTGTGCCAGGAACAGAACTCCCTGGAGGGGGTGTTACTAATAGTGCCTAATAGTGCAGTTCAGTAAGAATGAAATTTGGCCATGAAACGGTCACTAATCTAGTAATAAAGAACCGTCTGATGCTGTGCTGATTAGCGTACTTGTTAAAGAATTTACCTAGATTTTCTCATAAGGCATAATTTCTTTGGAGACGGTGAAGTTCTCATTTCCAGAGAGCCCTGCTGAAAGACCTTGAGAATTATAAGGATTAAAACCTGATGGTTTTACATTCTGTTGTGAATTGGCTCATTGATTAACATTAGAGACCACTATTTTCCTGAAGGACATCCCATTTGGAAACCATTACATGCATCTGGAATCAGTCCCAGAACATGAGTTAAACCAGTGGAGTGACTGTGATATTAACCCATCAGGAAAGCACAGAATACTATTAGAGACTACTGGACACCAGCAGGGACCAGCAGAAACCATTAATGCGTTCTATGATCTCTTTCAGCAGAAGCTTTTCTGTGAGAACCACCTGCATGAGAACCAAGACTTCCAGGACCCAAGTCAACCAATGGTGTCAGCTATCATTAGCTGCAAATCTTATGGTTCTTTAAGGGTTCTTTAGTAAAGACAATATGCCTCAGTCTCCAATATCTTCCTAAGTGTTCTTAAACATTTTTCTAAGAAAAGGTCTCCGTCAGGTTCATGACGTGTTCTTAAAGCGCAGAACTGTTCTCACCTTTGCTCTTGAGTTTGTGTAGATCCTGTTCTTACCTGATAACAGACCCCACTTAGAGAGCAAAATTACACTCATGCGTACAGAAATGCTTAGCGTAGACGTTACCATGACAACCAGCATCACGTGAGGTCCAGTCAGAGTGAGATGAGCAGCAGTGAGCAGTGATTGTGTTTTTAACTGCTTTAAAATGACGTCAGACTCAGGAAAACGTCCTTCACACGTCCTTATTAAAGAAGGCCGAGAGGAAGACGTCGTGTTCTGAGACACATAAGCTGCTCTTCCGTCCCACCGCCATCTTTTAAAGATCAGAGCATGAACTTCGTCTCCTCTGCAGACCAGTTTCTGCTCTGCCGTGTTGAACGGTATAAACTCTCACTATGACGAGACACACATGCAGAATGGACTTAAACTTTCCGATAGGGAATGTAATCAGCTACAGGCGTTTACACAGACATTATTTATCTATTTAATGGATTGTTTACAGGATTACCCACCTCGTTCAATCAGATAGGAACTGTATTCTGACAGGCCTCAATCAGACTAGAGTTTTGCATTACATTTTTGTCACGTCGTCTTCTGTGAGTTTATTGGCTGGTTGTAAAGCAGAAATCTGATTACTGTCTAACTCATGTAGACCTGGAATTTCCCCATTATCTGATTACCAAAGTGCATGGAGACATGGTGAACGGATTATTGACAAAATCCGGCTTTCTAAATGATCAGATTATTTGATATACTCACTGAGTCTTCATATAGACTAATGATTTCCAAGGTTCAGACGCAAGTACAGTTGTAAATCATCTGTATAACAATGAAAAGATGTTATGCTCATGAATAGTTTGGCTTTCAGGGAGCATATATAGTGAAAAAAAGGACAGGGCCTGAACTGGACCCTTGCAGAACTCCAGATGTCATAGTGACTGATGCAGAGGAGTATTTCACAATGTTTTATGCTGAAAACGTCATATGTTTAATATGAGATAAACCAACTAAACACCAAACTCTTGACTCCAACACAGTGTTCCAAGTGTTCAATGAGTACATCATGGTCAGCAGTGCCAAAGTCCAGCAAAACAAAATATCACCAGTATCAGCTGAGTTGAGTTAAACATCATTGGTCGCTTCTAAAAAAGCAGACTCAGTGCTGTGAAAAGCTCTAAAACCTGATTGAAAGGCCTCATAAATTATGATGATGTCTAGGAAAAATGCAAGTTGAGCAAAAACAACTTTTTCTAAAACTTTAGGCCAAAGTAATGATTGTGATATAAGCTGGTAGATACCCAGAACCCCCATATCCAGATTCTACTTCTGTAAGAAGGGCTGAAAAACTGCCAGCATAAAACACACAGGACCTGTACTAGAGGCTGAACTTGAGTTTATAATCAACGAAATATTGCAACTGATTAGAACTCACAGTGCAGTCAGAAGAACATGGAAGACGTACGTACAGATGCCTTTTACCAGAGAACCAGCTCTGCCGTTACTGCATGATGTTTCAGAAACCCTCAAATATCAATCTGAAGAACCACTTCACCAAGAGCTATTTAAGCATGAATTGGTTCTAAATAGAACCATTTCCTTTACTAAAGAACCTTTGAAGAACCTTTATCCACCCTTTTTAAGAGTGCATGGGTTCAAAACACCAGTAAAATAGGTTGAAATATGCCAACAAGCTAATAAACACCCATTTCACAGCCTCGGTATACTTTATCCTTCACAAAAAATACTTGGAACGTTCACGACAGGTTGACGAGTTCCTCCTCATATAAACCTGTCACCTCACTTTCACTTAATAGGAGCATTACTACGTACTGTGTACAATTTGGTGCTGAAAAAACAAAAATGTCACATTGAAATTCTCTCAGAAGGGCAGGAAAGTTTGACTGCAATTCTGGAATGAACCACTAGAGGCGTACATATAAGGAGCTGATAGTGATGGTCTGACAGTGAGGGTCTGAAAGTGCGGCACTGCGGGTCTGGAGCTGGATACGGCTGAAAATGTCCTTAAATAACCAAATTGGAAGAACATCAAAAGCAGAGGTAGCTGATATTAATGCTTTGACCAGTGTTCACTCGTCAGGCTATCAGAGCAGTGACGAGCTGATTATTGCTGGCACTGGCATCCGACTCCTATGACTTAACAGCAGCTGCTCTGATGACACGTTTGAAGACATACAGGTAGAAAAAAAAGTCTGGTGCTTTATTGATGATGGACATCTCACTTTGCATAACTTTGGCATCCAAATGTAACACACTGTTAGAACTGGAGGTTCTGTTCAGGAACTTTTTCCGTTCATCAAGGTACAAACAGTGGAAATGTTCCCTCAGAGGTTCTACAGTGGTTTTAAAGTCTGATTTGTGGAGCTTAAATCAGTTCCTCCAGGTGAAAAGTTGGTATTTGTTCCTTTTCATAACCGAATGTTTGAAAACAGAACAGTAGAATAAAAGCCTGGAGGTGAGGCGAGGCGTGTGGAGTCAGTCCAGCTTAGAACATCATTTCAGTGGATTATGGTTCAGTTATGTTCCCTGATTAAAGGCACTGAGATGGAGCCTTGAGGGTTCCACCCCAGTGACGAGAGGGGAACTGACCCAGAGACAGTCTAGGGCCTTTAATTCTGAGAGTGTAGGATGGCACTGGCGACCCCTTGGCTACACTCTCGACACAATCCCTGCAGAACCCTGTGACCGCTCCACACAGTTCACTGCATGATCTATCAGATGTTAGATAAGCAGAGTAAAGCCTCTCTAGATAACATCACATTGTGTCTCCTGATTAGTGTTTTACCTGCTTTAAATCTGCTCCACTCACTAATCCAATGAGGAAGCAGCAGTGACATCCACTTTTAATGTGGACCTCGTCAAGCTCGCTCCAGCTGCTCCACCAAACGAACGTCTTTCTTTGGGGAAAATATAAATATCTTCATGAGCACCTGAGTTTGAGTAAAAGTGGAGGAGCAGTGTGTTTTGTTTGTCGATCGAGGGCATTAAAATGTTAACTATCCAACATTATTCAGCTACAATCATTCTGGTACACATTTCTGTTTAATGATATTGGGGTGACGATATATTTATTGTTTAAAACAATGTGGAAGTGGAAGTATCGCTGTTCATTTTTTTTACTAAACTAATTTACAAAAGATAACGACAGAAAGAAATGAAGGAAAAATCAGTAAATAGGACTATGAGCACTGAAAAGTGAAGCTTTTGTCTTCACACTCTGCTTAACCACCAGTGATCCACCAACAACCTAATACTTTCGGATATATAGTGTATATAGCCATGTAGTCTGTTTGTCATAATTGTGAATTAGCATGTCATGATATAGTATCTCTTAATTATCACTTGCTGTGCCATAATAATGAGTTTATTATGCCTTCATATCTAATATCAGAGACTTACTTTCTCAATTATGATATTTTCGCTGAATTTTTAGTCTCTCTCCTAAAAAACGTTATCATAATTATGAGATAGGATTACTATTAGATATGATGGCATAATCATGAGATATTATCTCATAATTATGTGATAGTAAGCCACAATTAGATGCAATGTCCCAATTATTAGATAGTATTGTGAGATATGAGATGGTACAATGGTGTCCGAAATTAGTATCACAATGCCCCTCACTAAGTAGTGTACAACTGATGTACCCTTGCAGATCGGGATACCCATAATGCAGTTGGGTTTGAAGATGCACATGCAGCTCAGCTACAGCAGCAGCAGCAGCAGCACCTCCACAGAGACTCTCAGACCTGTTATAAGTGTGAGTCAGATCTTCTCATGTGTGCGGTCAGACTCAGCGGTTATAGTGGACTGACTGCAGGACATTTATAGTGTTTATGTCACAGTAATGAGAAACCCGTATGACGTAGAGTCCCAGATTGTTTACTACCATCACCAGGGTTCTATACAGTGATCCAGATTGTCCAACCCGTATGACGTAGAGTCACCAGGGTTCTACACAGTGATCCAGATTGTCCAACCCATATGACGTAGAGTCCCAGGTTGTTTACTACCATGACCAAGGTTCTATACAGTGATCCAGATTGTCCAACCCGTATGACGTAGAGTCCCAGATTGTTTACTACCATCACCAGGGTTCTATACAGTGATCCAGATTGTCCAACCCGTATGACGTAGAGTCCCAGATTGTTTACTACCATCACCAGGGTTCTATACAGTGATCCAGATTGTCCAACCTGTATGACGTACAGTCCCGGGTTGTTTACTACCATCACCAGGGTTCTATACAGTGATCCAGATTGTCCAACCTGTATGACGTAGAGTCCCAGGTTGTTTACTACCATCACCAGGGTTCTATACAGTGATCCAGATTGTCCAACCTGTATGACGTAGAGTCCCAGGTTGTTTACTACCATCACCAAGGTTCTATACAGTGATCCAGATTGTCCAACCCGTATGACGTAGAGTCCCAGATTGTTTACTACAATCACCAGGGTTCTATACAGTGATCCAGATTGTCCAACCTGTATGACGTAGAGTCCCAGGTTGTTTACTACCATCACCAAGTTTCTATACAGTGATCCAGATTGTCCAACCCATATGACGTAGAGTCCCAGTTTGTTTACTACCATCACCAAGGTTCTATACAGTGATCCAGATTGTCCAACCTGTATGACGTAGAGTCCCGGGTTGTTTACTACCATCACCAGGGTTCTATACAGTGATCCAGATTGTCCAACCCATATGACGTAGAGTCCCAGGTTGTTTACTACCATCACCAAGGTTCTATACAGTGATCCAGATTGTCCAACCCGTATGACGTAGAGTCCCAGATTGTTTACTACCATCACCAGGGTTCTATACAGTGATCCAGATTGTCCAACCCATATGACGTAGAGTCACCAGGGTTCTACACAGTGATCCAGATTGTCCAACCCATATGACGTAGAGTCCCAGGTTGTTTACTACCATCACCAAGGTTCTATACAGTGATCCAGATTGGCCAACCTATATGACGTAGAGTCCCAGGTTGTTTACTACCATCACCAGGGTTCTATACAGTGATCCAGATTATCCAACCCGTATGACGTAGAGTCCCAGGTTGTTTACTACCACCACCAAGGTTCTATACAGTGATCCAGATTGTCCAACCCGTATGACGTAGAGTCCCAGATTGTTTACTACCATCACCAGGGTTCTATACAGTGATCCAGATTATCCAACACGTATGACGTAGAGTCCCAGGTTGTTTACTACCACCACCAAGGTTCTATACAGTGATCCAGATTGTCCAACCCGTATGACGTAGAGTCCCAGATTGTTTACTACCATCACCAAGGTTCTATACAGTGATCCAGATTATCCAACACGTATGACGTAGAGTCCCAGGTTGTTTACTACCATCACCAAGGTTCTATACAGTGATCCAGATTGTCCAACCTGTATGACGTAGTCCCAGGTTGTTTACTACCATCACCAGGGTTCTATACAGTGATCCAGATTGTCCAACCCGTATGACGTGGAGTCCCAGATTGTTTACTACCACCACCAGGGTTCTATACAGTGATCCAGATTGTCCAACCCGTATGACTTAGAGTCCCAGGTTGTTTACTACCATCACCAAGTTTCTATACAGTGATCCAGATTGTCCAACCCATATGACGTAGAGTCCCAGTTTGTTTACTACCATCACCAAGGTTCTATACAGTGATCCAGATTGTCCAACCTGTATGACGTAGAGTCCCGGGTTGTTTACTACCATCACCAGGGTTCTATACAGTGATCCAGATTGTCCAACCCATATGACGTAGAGTCCCAGGTTGTTTACTACCATCACCAAGGTTCTATACAGTGATCCAGATTGTCCAACCCGTATGACGTAGAGTCCCAGATTGTTTACTACCATCACCAGGGTTCTATACAGTGATCCAGATTGTCCAACCCATATGACGTAGAGTCACCAGGGTTCTACACAGTGATCCAGATTGTCCAACCCATATGACGTAGAGTCCCAGGTTGTTTACTACCATCACCAAGGTTCTATACAGTGATCCAGATTGGCCAACCTATATGACGTAGAGTCCCAGGTTGTTTACTACCATCACCAGGGTTCTATACAGTGATCCAGATTATCCAACCCGTATGACGTAGAGTCCCAGGTTGTTTACTACCACCACCAAGGTTCTATACAGTGATCCAGATTGTCCAACCCGTATGACGTAGAGTCCCAGATTGTTTACTACCATCACCAGGGTTCTATACAGTGATCCAGATTATCCAACACGTATGACGTAGAGTCCCAGGTTGTTTACTACCACCACCAAGGTTCTATACAGTGATCCAGATTGTCCAACCCGTATGACGTAGAGTCCCAGATTGTTTACTACCATCACCAAGGTTCTATACAGTGATCCAGATTATCCAACACGTATGACGTAGAGTCCCAGGTTGTTTACTACCATCACCAAGGTTCTATACAGTGATCCAGATTGTCCAACCTGTATGACGTAGTCCCAGGTTGTTTACTACCATCACCAGGGTTCTATACAGTGATCCAGATTGTCCAACCCGTATGACGTGGAGTCCCAGATTGTTTACTACCACCACCAGGGTTCTATACAGTGATCCAGATTGTCCAACCCGTATGACTTAGAGTCCCAGGTTGTTTACTACCATCACACCAGTTAAGCTGTTATTTGCTGACATCAAACTTGGAGAGAACACAAGTTCCGTTGTGGATGAAGAACATAAACCCTGTACTAGAGTTAAAGTAAAAACACCCAAGGTAAAATATTACTGCAGTAGAAGTAGAAGTTCCTCCCTTTAGACCTCCACTTGAGTAAAAGTACTAAGAGTAATTCTGGCTCTGATGTCCTGTTATCATTTTTATAACCAGACTGGCTTCATGAACTCATTTCAGGTGAAAGTCCTCCAGCGTCTCTCTTGGTAAACCAGTCTTTTAATAGAACGTCATTAATTAGTGACGCTGACGTCTATTAAAATGATCAGAAGCACAAAAGACTGAAGGTAAACAGTTTCCATCAGGGAGAACCGAGTGGCTCTGAAATCACTTTTTACACACAAGCAAAGTTTCAGTTTCAGATTTATTTACAACTTAGTTCCAAGTTTAAGTTGAATAAAAACTGGCTTTAAACTCAGGATCACAGATGAGCTCCTTTACTATGTTGATCTGTAGGCGTCTGTTCATAAACATAAACCAGCAATTTTGACGTTGAACCGTGTGCTGCACTGGGTCGGTATGACCAACAGGTCAAAACCAGCTCTAAACAAAGTGACCGCTGGGCCCTGATTGGTGCTCTGGCTTTGCGCTTCTTTCGTTTTGACATGTTACGTTTTTAAACACACAGAAACCAAAAGGAACGACAGATTTACTGTTACAAACACTCACTTTAAACCGCACTGAGACACTTTATCTAGACACTTTATCTACTGCTCAATTCAATATCATGCTGCTATAGCAAACTTGCACTCTGGACTTCATATTGCTGCTAACTGCCTACTCTCCTACTCTCCCTCTCTTGTGTTATTTACCTTATATTTATCTATTTTAATAACAGCTCTTGGGTGTAAACTGGACCATGAGATCTTAATTTCGTTCCACCTCATGTACCATGTGATGCGAATGACAATAAAATCTCCTTGAATCCTTGAATTTCTCAAAATGTAGCGGAGGAAAAAGTCGGATATTAGTCTCTGAAATGTAGTGGAGTGAAAGGAAAAAGTCGCCCAGAACGGAGAAACTTCAGTACAGATACACCAAAAATACTAAAGTACAGAAACTAATTACATTTACTCAGTTATTCAGTTACTGTCCACCACTGCACAGGTTTACCTGACTGCTGTACCCACAATTCACTCACATGCTGTTTTCCTTTTCTTTTTCTGTGACCAGATGGAAAGTTCTGCTTCATCCTCTTATCGAAGTTGTGAATAATAAGGAGCTTTGATATGAGAGAGAAGCGTGACCCTTCGCAATGTCCATAGTGGTCATCTAGGACCAACCGGCTCTGCTATATGGCTATTTTAATTTGAGTGGTGGGAACAGGCTTCTATGGCTGAGAGTCTGTGGTGTTGTCCTGTAGAGCCAGTTTAGAGAGACCCGGGCTTCTTAATCTTCACCCTACACCAAAAACATGGCTGTTTAACACTAGAGGGCACCTGTGAGCAAGTCCTCAAAGCATGGCGTTGAGTGGAGTTAAATGGCTCAAGGTAACATTTAAATCTACAATGCTGTGTGAAAGTTTTAGGCGTCTAAGCAAATTTTTAAACAATGTACCTCAGCAGTGATTTTATCATAATATACATTAGAATAAAGTCGCATTCATAATTCAAATAAACATAAAAACTATAAAAAGTAACAAGAATTTCTTGGGTCCATATTTTTCCTGGACACGTTCACAGCCGCCACAGAGACTCGTTAATATCATCAATGACATCATGAGCTCAATTTACTGAGCACTGATTGGTCAAACCAGGAGCTGCTTTTTAACTACATATAATACTGGGCTTCCTCGAGGAGAGGCTTGGAAATGGGTAAACAAACAAACTAACATCCAGAAAATCACTACTTATTTTATATATATATATATATATATATATATATATATATGAATTTTGTTTATTCAAATATTAACACTTTTCTCAGCAAATAAACACAAACTACACAAATAAATAGATTTTGAAAATGTGTCTTGGGTGCCTCAGACCTTCACACAGTGCTGTATTTCTAGTCTTGCACCCAGCAGTCCTTGTACTGAAGCGGAGGTACTTTTGCTTTGTACTACTGACAGGAAATAACTACGTCTCTAAATGACAAAGCACAGCTTATTCAGTGCCGTGACACTCAGGTACTGCAGTATCAGCTTATGGCTTATGGAAATAATCACACAACACAGGCACATCACTTTAAGAGGGAAAAAAGGCTACGACATTGTGTTTATTCTAAATTTTATCCTCTTTAATTGTTGTAAGTTAAACACTATGAAATTAATCTCTGACCAGTAAGATGGACAGCGCACCCCATGCTTGACCTCTAAACTCTACCTAGGAGGACAACCATAGTTTCGTGACCTGCTGAATATCTGCATGAATTGGGGCGTTTCATTTTCATTGGGGCGTTTTATGTAAACGGGATGTGTTTGAGGGTAAATTGGGGCGTTTCATGTAAACGGGATGTGTTTGAGGGTAAATTGGGGCAGTTCATGTAAACGGGATGTGTTTGAGGGTAAATTGGGGCGGTTCATGTAAACGGGATGTATTTGAGGGTAAATTGGGGCGGTTCATGTAAACGGGATGTATATGAGGGTAAATTGGGGCAGTTCATGTAAACGGGATGTGTTTGAGGGTAAATTGGGGCGGTTCATGTAAACGGGATGTATTTGAGGGTAAATTGGGGCGGTTCATGTAAACGGGATGTGTTTGAGGGTAAATTGGGGCGGTTCATGTAAACGGGATGTATTTGAGGGTAAATTGGGGCGGTTCATGTAAACGGGATGTGTTTGAGGGTAAATTGGGGCGGTTCATGTAAACGGGATGTGTTTGAGGGTAAATTGGGGCGGTTCACGGGGTGTGTGGAGTCAGTCCAGCTTAGAACAGATCATTTCAGGGGATTATGGTTCAGTTATGTTCCCTGACTAAAGGCACTGAGATGGAGCCCTGAGGGGTCCACCCCAGTGACGAGAGGGGAACTGACCCACTGACAGTGTTGTACCTTTATTTCTGAGAGTGTAGGAGGGCGAAGGCAAGGACAGGCTTCCTCTGAGACCCCTGAAGCTCCACCGCTTCTTTTCGAATTGCTGCTCACGCAGCGTCATTAAACAGCTAAACGCGCTCGGAGGAAAGCGTGGACCGCCAGATCTGTTACGTCAGCTCTGTTAAACAGACACCTGTGCTGACTCATCAAACTCAGGAGATCTCCTGATAACCAGGCCAAAGCTTTGCACACTCAGGAGCCCCGGACACGGAGCGGTTTGACTCGCTCAGGACGTTCTACGCAAATTTGATGAATAAGGGCCGTTATTACTAATATGAGCAAAGAAGGAAGTGTTTACAGGCATAAACAAAGATATTTTGCAAAAAAAAAAAAAAAAACATAGGGAGAAAGTATTTAGTATTAGCACTACACTAACATCTACACTCACTGGTCACTTTATTGTCTTGTATCTACACTCATTTGACCAGCTCCGCTGACCGTATAGCTGCACTCTGTAGTTCTACAGTTACAGACTGTAGTCCATCTGTTTCTCTGATACTCTGTTACCCTGTTCTTCAGTGGTCAGGACCCCCATGGACCCTCACAGATCAGGTACTATTTGGGTGGTGGGTCATTCTCAGCACTGCAGTAACACTGACGTGTTGGTGGTGTGTTAGTGTGTGTTGCGCTGGTGCGAGTGGATCAGACACAGCACTTTCCTTTGCTGAGTTGATCAGCTGCCCATCCTGTGGGTTTGATGCCGATGCTTCTTCAGCCTTGATCGGTGCCCATGGCTCACAAGCCTTCTGGACCGGTTTGACCACCATGGAGCTTCTCGCTGTATTTACTTCACCTGTTTCTCCCCTTTTCTGTATCTTAATGTTTTATGCTAATGTTAAAATCTTATTCTCTGCTCATTCCGCTCTTGTGTTATTGTTTGCTGTCCAGTGTGGTCCAGAGGAGGATGGGTTCCCCTTCTGAGTCTTGGTTCCTCTGAAGGTTTCTTCCTCTCGCTCTTAGGGAGTTTTTCCTTGCCACTGTCTCCATTGGCGACGCTCATGGGGGCGTGGACCTGGATTTTTCTGTAAAGCTTTGTGACACCACCTGCTGTAGAAAGCGCTACATGGATAAACTTTGACTTGACTCGGACTCTAAAAGAAGGTCCGGCTCCATGTTTCTGCCTCAAATGATCTCAGAATCAACATCGCACTGATGAAGATGGGATTGTAGTAGATAATTCACTCACATCCTCAGAGATGCTCCTTCACCGACTTTACTCCGAGCTCTCTCTGAATTCTCCCTCAATCACATTCATCCGCTCAGGGAAGAAGCACAACCCACACTACAGCGTTCTTTCTGAATGCAATTACACACGTTCACCAGAGAGGTCTCCAAATCCCCAAAACTTACACAGTGCAGCTTTGAAGAACAACCAGTGCTTGAATGATTGTTTCCCCTCATCGGTTCTCCTGGATTGATGTTCTGATGGAGAATGAAGAGAGAGAGAGAGAGAGAGAGAGAGAGAGGAGGAGAGCAGGAAAGACCAGGACAGCAGCGTTACACTGAACAATCCTTTTTTTTTCTTTATTCATGGTTTTTTTTTCATTTCATAATGTCTGTTGGACGGGGTTTTGTCTTTTTTCGTTTTTTGTTTTTTTTTCTCAATTTCAACTTAAAATTTTGACACACTTATAAAAGACAGCATCTGCATAGAGTTGTCATCTTAAAGATCCATGGAGAAATGGGCGAGAGAGAGAGAGAGAGAGAGAGAGAGAGAGAGGGGAGGGTAGAAGAAGATAGCGCAGGGGGGCTTTGGGGGGGATACTGGCACATCACACTAACTAAACAGAACAGCAAACAGCAGTACGAGAGAGAGGGAGAGAGAGAGAGAGAGAGAGAGAGAGAGAGAGAGAGGGAGAGATAGAGATAGAGAGAGAGAGAGGGAGGGAGGGAGAGAGAGAGAGAGGGACAGATAGGTTTATTTTCTCTCTTTTTTAACAATACAGTACGCACACATACACGCACACACGGAAAAAAAAGGGACACGAGTTGCAGCTCCGGGCAAAGTTGCGGAGATCGATTCAACTCCTTAGACACTACTTTAGACGCCCTTGTTCCGCCCTGTGGTTCCCCCTCATCCCGACGGGAGAAAAAGACTGCGGGTGGCGTCGCGAGTGAAACCGTTTGGCTGTCGCTATCGAGCCTCTCTTGGTCGCCGCGCCTGCGGTCAGTCGCTCTGCAGTGCTTTCAGGTCTCTGCGTGGTTGTAGAAAGCCCTTTACTTAGTATTGCACAGATTTTGTTTAACATTTTTATTTTGCAAGTAAAAATTTCCAAATACCGATGTTTTTAAAAATTCTTCTCTCAGTTATTGACGCCCTAGCCTTAATCGCCGAGACCACTTTGGGTCACTTCCTGGCAGAGACCACCCTTGTGATAAAAACAGACAGTAATGCTGCTTTTAAATCTAGAACTCTAGAACTCTGGTGAGCTAAAGTCTACGCCACATGCATCGCACAACACATCTGAGGTACGGCTGACCACGGCAACCTTTTGGCCCGACACCACGGCAGTGTTTTTCGGCTGAGGGTGATACAAATGGAGGGAAGCACGTTTCTCGGAGAGAGCTGTTCTCCAAGCGTATTGGTTAAAACTGCCATTTATGTATATATAAATATACAAATATAAATATATATATATATACAGTACTGTGTAGAGGTTTTAGGCACCGGAGAAAATCAGACTAAAAGCTGCTCATCTGGTCAGTAAGTGTTCATTTGCTTTATTTTCTAGGTGGTAAAAAAAAAAAAACACTTGGGAGCTAACTGGCTAACAGTTAGCATGCTAATGCTAAGGTATCTTTTTCACGTGGTCTGTAAAGAGTACGTGGAAAAAGAAAAGACGCAGCCCCCTGCTGGTCAGAGCTGGTACAGTTAGCCCCTGAGCTCCCCAGTGACTTTTTTTCACCTGATCCTTGAAGCCTAAGGGGAAAAAAAAACAGCTGCCCCCTACTGGTCGAAGCTGGTGTAACATGCTAAGTATTACAGATATATATGTGTGAGTGAGAATTCCATTTTATTTTTTGCGGTTTGGAACTTAAAGTCAGGAAAGTCACACCTTACTCTTCAGGGATTCTGCACTCACATCTATTCTAACGACGCACTGCAGCTTTACTGGCAAACGAAACACCCACTGCTGAGATAAAAAGGTTTTCATCAGGTGCCTTAGACGTCCGCACGGTACCGCCGGCCGGAGCTCTGCTGCAGAAGCACGGAAAAATAAAAGCTATCAGGGACGAGAGACGGGGGTCAGGGCGGAGAAGCTGATCGACCTTTGCAACTTTGGCAGGAGCCAGTTAAGTAAGTTTTATACATAGACATGCAAGTCGTTTTTTTTTTCTTCTTCTTCTCTCGTTAAAGTATTTACAATAATTACAAGACACAAAGATCCAGTTTCAGTTTGACTAAATTGTGAGCATTCAATATTCAATAGTACTACTTAATATTTTAATATAAGACAACTCCTCGGATTTTCCATAAACCACTGCGTTTAGTAGAATTTCACTGTTTTGTCGTCCGCTATGTCAAATTTCTCCCAGTCTGCAGTTCTTCTCCTTCTCAGATCACGGTCAAGTATCCATCTACTCAGAACCACCTTCGAGTGACAGTATTGACAGAGGTCAGTTGTTATTTTTTGTAAATTTTTAGGGGGAGGGGCTTCTCTACAGCCGTCCCTCAGCCGTACGCTAACACTGGACCATAGAAACACTGTCAGAAAGCAGAATTGGGGAAGAAACTCAGGAGAAACAAAAGCAGTCTGAGGTTGCTGAGAGTCGGCCTGGACGGGGAAGCAGCGCGGGACTCATATTAAAGCGTTAAAGCGTTAAAGCGTCGTGGCGGCGGCTGAAAAAACGGGATAGATGACGTAAACGTGGGCGTTTACAGTGGAAAGTGTTGGTGCTGGTGAGCTGATGTAACTCCAAACAACCTCAGACTGACCTGCACCGAAAGGTCACACAGGTCAACCAGTTACAAAATGCTTTCTCTATGAGCGTCAGGCCAGTACGATAAACAAACAAATAAAATCAAATCAAATCGAACAGATAAATAGATAAATAAATAGATACAGAGTGAGCAATCTTCCATCCAGCTCAGTGCCCGTTTTCTTTTTTTCTTTTAAATGTAATTAGTATTTATTTATTTATTTACTGTGTGTGTGTTTTTTTTTTTTTAGTGTTACCAGCACAGAGAAAGCAATGCAATGAGTTGAACATGGTGAAACACCATCAGTGGCCGAAATAACCAAACGAAACAAAACAAAACCAAAAAAAGCTAAAATAAATGAAATGTAAATCAAAACGGAGGAGAAGTAGATGATCACAGAATGTGTGTGTGTGTGTGTGTGTGGTTTTTCCCCCCCCCTAAGAAAACTATCATAAAAAAGAATAAATAAATAAAAAGGAATGAATGAATGAATAAATAAATAAATAAATAAATAAATAAATAACCACTAAACCCCAAAATCCCGTTTGGTTGCTATAGTAACCGCAGTAGTCAGGGTTCAGAGTTTGCACTTGCTGGGTATATTCTGAAACAGCCTTTCTCCAGGCTCCGCCCACAGAGCCGCTCACGCTAGCGCTATGCTTTGGCTTTTTACTGTTATTACTCTTTTTTTTTTCCCACTTAAACTCATTTTTCTTTAAATTTTTCAACACAAAACTGGAACGCACACGTACACACACACACACACACACGCCCTCACACACAACCACACACACACACACACACTCACACACACACTCACAAGTGTTTACTCAGATATGCTCATGCTTACGTACACACACATGCACAGCTTTTTAGTATGGGGGGGGCACACAAACGCACAGTTCCACAAGTTCCACAAAAAACTCACGATAACAGTATTAAATAAAACACCACAAGCTTTTTTTGGGTGGCCACGACTAATTTGCAGGTGGGCCGAACCTTGAATTTTATTTCACCGAACTGTAGCCGTGCGTCTGCGGAGCGTCGACCTTAGAACAGGCAAACAAATGGAAACTGAAAGCGAAATCACGGCTGAACTGCATTTCACAGGCACCTCTGAACGACATTCTGAAAATCCCCTTATACTCGATAATATTTAAATATCCAGAAAAGTTCATTTCCTAGAGAAAACATTGCCGTTTAGCGGTTGCTAGGGTGTTGCCAAGCTGTTAGAGGTCGCTAAGGTGTTGCCGAAAGGGTATTATGCTATTTTGTGTAGTTGGAAAGGTGTTGATAAGCAGTTGCTGTTGTATCCCAGGTGGTTACTAGGATGTTTCTGAGTGGTTGTTATGGTATCCCAGGTGGTTATTATGGTTCCCATATGATTAACATGACATAAGCTGGGTACGCAAACTTTTGCACCCCATTCATTCCTATGGGAAAAAAAGTTATTTAATGATTTGTATGAAAATTGAATTATATGAAAAATATATGTTGGATCAAAAAGCTCAGGAGTTGGAACAGTGTCGACATGTCAAAACTGTGGAATAACTTAGCGCAGAAAAGAAGAAGAAAGAATAAGAAGAATATAATAAAGCGGTAATAGAAATGTGTTAAAGTGGTTATTTATTGCTGTCAGAGTTTTAGTTTTAGTTGTCTGATTATTTGATTTGGCTGATTTGGCTGATTTGGCTGCTTTGGTGTTTGGTCATGGAAAGCAGCTCACCAGAGCCTAGATCATTATCACTAGGCGTACATGTTTGAGATGGTTCATCAAATACTTTGATGGCATACCAGCCTTTTATTGAACATTCTGCTCTGAGCATTTGTTAGTTTTTATGTGGAAAACGTGAGTTTAGACAGCTCGAATTGTATCAATGTAATGCAGTTCATGTGGTCCTGGAAGAGGTTTCTAGTTTTTTCCCCAATTCTGCAGCCAAAACGTTGCTTCGCAGACACCTCACAGCTACAGTTATTGATTTAGGTGGAATTCTGATCAGTCAGCGTAAAAAATAGAGTAGAATTTTGAGGATGCATCAATTAGTTTTTGCGTGAAAATAAATCTTAGCGCCACCACTGCCACAAGCACAATGAGCAATAACGCACAGGGAAAAGAGTGGAACTGTCGACCAATCACACAATCACACCACGTCAGGCGTCACCACCAAGGTGCGGGGGGGGGGCTAGCATGTGTGAAGTAAGTTTATAAAGTTAATAGAGTCAATAAAGTTAATAATCAACCCCATAAACCCCGCCCACCCCTCCCGCCAACCTGCCCAAACAGGATGAGTTAAATAAACAAACAAACAAAGGGGACGAACCCGAAATGGAAGGACGTATGGAGTGAGACAGTGTTTTTCTCTTCGGTTGTAAAGTGCACACATGATGTTGAGCAGTTAAAATCACCATGCAAGTTCTGACGAAGCCTACGCTGCTGCATGCCTGAAGGGAGGAAAAGCGTTCTCCAGCCAACAACGAAACCCCTCACTAAGAAAAAACAACAACGATACACGCACATCGACCCCACTGGAACCACACAGGTAGAGTGATCGGACACCAAGTACACAGAAAGCTTCCGAAAAAAGAAGAAAACATGCTGGCCATCGCTGGAATGGTCTTAAGGGCAAAACAGTCCAGGCCCTCTGCGTCACAAACACAGCATACCGACACGCCGACGGCTCCGTCGCCTACCGGGCAGGCGGACCTGTTTCGAAGGAAGGGGCTTCTACTGTAGATTCTGCGGGAAAGCTGGGAAACGACAAAGTTTCCTCACGCGGTTTGGGTTGCAGACATGTAGCGTTTGGAGGAGCTGTGAACCGCGACAGCGAGGGCTTTCTACTTCTCTAATCTCCAGGAGGAATTCAGTCTAGAGCTGAATTTGGTTTTGGATTTTAAGCCCTTGCATAAACGAAGACCACGTACGCAACCTTCACTATCCAAAAATAAATCGTCTCATGGCAGCTGGACTGTAGCTGCCTGGCAAATCCCTCACAGATGATTTGACCTGTTGACCTTTTCTCCTTATTTCGAATTTGCAAATGATTACAATTATTTTTGTTTGTTTGTTTTATCAGGATTTCCACCCTCCGAGCCTCACATTCACCTGCAACAGGTGTACAGAACTCAACGACGGGATTTGAGAAGGGTTCTCCCAGCCCGTCGGTTCTGGAACGTCTCTGAGATGTAAGTAGAAAGCCTCTCTCGTCTGTAAGTAGCACCAAAATAACTCAAGGCAGCGTTGTCCTCAGAAAATGTCACTCAGTTCGTAATCGGGTTCTGTACGTTAGACTCTGCAAATAAAAATAAAGCATAACTGGGGTTGCATATATAAAACTCCCAGCGTTTTTATATATATTTATATACGTATATTCATATTCATATATGTGACTATTTCTTTTATAGGCATCACAATGTAAAAACAACCAAAGGAAAGACTATTCAAAGGATGAGTCACACATCTAACCACCTCTGAAAGACAAATATCAGGCTATCCACTGCTTCAAGCTTCTAAAGTCCTCAAAACGATTTTCTTCTTGTACTATTTTTATATGTTTTTAGAAAAATCTACGTCGGAACAGCAGCAGACGTCTAAAGTGTGCCCTTCCCATCTCTCCCTCTGGATCCCACTTGAGAAGAGCTAAAGCACGGTTTAATTCTAAAAGCAGGATCGCCTTTCTTCATCTATCAAAACTGCATAGTTCAACTGGTTGCACATTGCTATACTTCTCCATCTCTCCTAGCTGAGCTTCCTGACTCTATGGTCTTCAGCATCAACCTCAAATGACAGCCGAGTCCGTTTGTGTGGTCAAGTTACTGATTATCTAAGAACGTGTGCTTGATTTGGTTATTTTTTTGTCCAGGATGGAGATTGAGGTCCAGCTATGAGGATCGAGGTGCTTATTTGTAATAAACATTTCTACATATTTCTATATTAGATTTATAAGCTTTGTCTGCCGACTACGATCGGATTCATTCATTCGCCGCTAGAAGAGAATGACCGAGTCCATCTATCTGAAAGCAGCCCCTCAGAACTCGAAGTCCCTCCCAACGAAACCTCACAACGTCAGCTAAAGCAAACCGTCCATTCTCCGTTTCGGTCAGTAGGTAAGTGCACTAAATGCTTAGCGCCGTATTAAAACCATTAAATCCATGCTCTACTGAAACACAGCCAAATTTATCAGTCGCAGTCGCCGGCACTGTCCTGGAGACCCCCCGAAAAACGAAAGAAACGTTTAAAAAATAAGGAAACAAACAAAAAAAAAATGTAGGTTGTATTTCTTTACAGGAAGTAACCCATGTGCTGTTTCTTATGTTCAATACATTTACATGTACAATTTTGTAAATAGAGTGTTTATTGTTTATTTGAACCCTCTCTTTTCATATATGTTTTAATCAGCTATTATGTAACATCTGGGTTTTTGTTTTGTTTTGTTTTTTTTTGTTTATTTGTCTGTTTTTATTTTTTGAATTTTTCGACCCTAACCAAACCCCTTTAAAGAGGAGTTTCCTTATCTCGTATTGTTGTGGATATATTTCTCTCTAAATATGCTTCTCTCGGCCTTCATCCGTCTACAAGTGAGTCTAGAAGCCCAGGGTTCCTCCGATAGTGGACGCCAAGATCACTCCCAGGATTACGCAGCAGATGATGATCATGATCTTCTTCTGCAGAGGCACAAAGACAAAAAAACAGTGAGGGGTGTTGTGAAATGGGCTGAGACTGACATTTACTTATCTCAGACTCTACCATTTCTGGGCTCAGTCTTATCTCAGGCTCAACTTTTTCTGGGCTCAGTCTTATCGCAGCCTTTACCCTTTCTGGTCTTGGTCTACCCTGAGTCAGGTCTTGTCTTGGACTCTGTTTCAGGTCTTAGTCTTGTCTCTTTCTGGACTTGGTCTTATCTCAGATTCCACCATTTCTGGTCTTCATCTCATCTCCGACTCAACCTTTTCTGGACTTGGTCTTATCTCAGATTCCACCATTTCTGGTCTTTGTCTTATCTCTGACTCAACCATTTCTGGTCTTGGTCTTATCTCAGATTCCACCATTTCTGGGTTTGGTCTTATCTCAACCTTTTCTGGACTTGATCTTATCACAGATTCCACCATTTTAGGGTTTGGTCATTATCTCAACCTTTTCTGGACTTGGTCTTATCTCAGATTCCACCATTTCTGGTCTTAGTCTTATTTCAGATTCCACCATTTCTGGGTTTGGTCTTATCTAAACCTTTTCTGGACTTGTAACTGTAAACAGTCTGAATCTGCACCTACCAGTGTATATGTGGGTAAGTGTATTTACCTTGCGCGCTTGGCTCTGGTATTTGACAGCCTTCTTGGTGTCAGACACTGCTCTTTCTACATAGTCTACCGAGTGTTCCACGTTGTACTCAATTCTGTCAATCATCTCACCCTGGCAATGACAAAAAATCGCACTGTTAAAATCTTGGCAGATCAGGTCACACACACAAAGATTTTTAACATACCTTCTTTCTTTCTGTGGAGTCTGACAAACATAGGCACACTAAACATAACTCTATCCTTTATGGACTAAACATAGAAGCCACATTGCCTTATTTGCTTATTTCCCAGAGGCGTTTGCAACTTGAGTGTAACTGGGTTGACTGCAGCAGACTGTAGGAAGTTTTTGTTCTTGTTTCTGTCCCCCGGCAATAAAAGGAGAAATATTCATTCAGGCTATGCATGTAAATACCCTGCTGAGTGCCGCATTTCTCAAAATCAGAATTCTGCATTTGGGATGAGGCTTCATTCTGGTTTATCCTGAGGTCAAGACATGAAAACCATGTGATTGGTATCAGCTGGTGTCTAGGAGCTGCAAGACTTCAGATTTTTTAAAGTCAACTGTTATGTGAGGAAAGTCAAGTTGCTGTAGACGTATTGCTGATAATGTCATGAATAAAACCACAGGAGAAGGGAATGCTTTGCAACACTTGACTTTAAAAATGAGTGATGGAAACCCCTCAGGTCAGTAGAGCATCACATTGCTAGCCTTCAGGTAACCAGAGATACGGACCGTGGAATCTCGCAGATTTGTGTCCGACTTGGGCACATCCTAGTTGGCCTTGTCAAGAGGCTTGTCTGCAGCAAAGGTCCAAAGAGCCACAGAAATGACTGGGTTACTGGGTATTAAGCTCCATCTTCAACCACACATGGCTTATTATCGTAGTCTTTGGGAAATATAATGACGTTAAACATCTGATCTTCTCTGAGTATCTCTGAGTAGAGCTCTGAGTGTTTGGTCTGTACCTTTGGACTTTTCAGTTTGGTCCGAACCAAAATAGCGGATGTGAAAGGTTCCTGGGACCAAAGGACTGAAATTGGACCAAAAGAGGTGGTCTTGGTCCAGATCAAACTGAAGCATTATTCAGTTCGTCTGCAGTATGAAAAAAAGAACCAGGCAAGAAGTAAAAAAGAGTCATGCTAGCTCACGGGGAGGAGACCATATATTTAACTGTAATTTGGTCTGACAATAAAATCAAACGTTAATTCAATAATAAAAAGCACAAAAATACCCAAACATCCTCCGGATTCTCAGAGAGAATAAGAGAGTAAGGATATTCATTTTCATTCAAATGGAAAAGACACTTCTCTACGAACCAATCAGTGTCCATGAACCTTGATCTGGACTTTCAGGTATATAAATGCCCCTAGGCATTAAGACTTATCCATACATTCTCCTAACATCAGACCTAAATCTGAAAATTGGAAGGTAATTATTCTGAATATCTGGGCTTATTTGTATGAAATATTTTAGAAAATAATTTGGGTCTCTAATCTTTGGAAACCTAAAGAAGCAATTATCTCTGGTGATAAAAGAATTGTAAATTTATTTTGATTAACAAGTTGAGAAATTGAGGGGAAAGCACAGATTGTGAACTTAATTAAATGGAAATGTAATTATAATTGCACAATGACTTAAACTGTGATTTACACAATGAATAACTTGCATTCAATTTCAATAATTCATTGTATTTAGTATTTCAAAATGACAATATGAGGCTTCTCAGGGTTAAGAAAGCCCCCTTGTCTTCTCAATGAAGACGTATTTGCTGTTCTCCTGTTTGGGTTTGTTCTTTTGAAGGAACTCTGCTCAGCCCCCTCTGGCCGTACCCATATGCCCACACAGCTTGAATAGCAGGGGTGCCAGACTGCAGCCACACAGTGTAACAAAATGGAAGCTCATGAGTGACGGGAAGCCTGTACGAGGTCAGGCAATCCCTCCTGCACTCTGACAGTCCTGTTCACTGAGAGCTGGGGTTGGGCGATATGCATAAAAACGGATATCTCAACATTTTTCAGCATTTTGCCAATATGTGTTTATTACGTGATTAGTACATATTACATTATTATTACATAATCACCTGATCACATTTATTTAATTTGTTCATCTGTTTGCACTTATTTCCCAAAATCACATGTTCATGTGGGAGGAAACAGAGTGAGAAATGGGTGATTTAATCAGCTGGGTTACGGAAATGGCTTGTACAAGCTCAGCTCCAAAAAAGTATGGGCAGATTGTGGAACACCAAGAAAAACAGAGCAGTGATTAATAACTTCACTACATCATGGTATTACTGGAGAATTTTGGTGTTTGATGGACAATGATGGGTTTTTTACAAGGTTAGTATTGATGCTAGCAGTGATGTTTACAGGAGAACTATGTCTGGTGGAGACTCATGGTGTTTGGAGGAGAATGCTGGTGTTTGAGAATGACAGTGTTTGAGAATGATGGTGTTTGAGAATGCTGGTGTTTGAGAATGGCTGGTGTTTGAGAGTGACGGTGTTTGAGAATGACGGTGTTTGAGAATGGCTGGTGTTTGAGAACGACGGTGTTTGAGAATGGCTGGTGTTTGAGAGTGACGGTGTTTGAGAATGCTGGTGTTTGAGAATGGTGGTGTTTGAGAATAATGGTGTTTGAGAATGACGGTGTTTGAGAATGTCGGGATTTGAGAATGCTAGTGTTTGAGAATGACGGGATTTGAGAATGATGGTGTTTGAGAATGACTGTGTTTGAGAACGACGGTGTTTGAGAATGCTGGTGTTTGACGGTGTTTGAGAATGACGGTGTTTGAGAATGACGGGATTTGAGAATGCTGTTGTTTGAGAATGACGGTGTTTGAGAATGCTGGTGTTTGAGAATGATGGTGTTTGAGAATACTGGTGTTTGAGAATGCTGGTGTTTGAGAATACTGGTGTTTGAGAATGCTGGTGTTTGAGGCTGACGGTGTTTGAGGATGACGGTGTTTGAGAATGACGGTGTTTGAGAATGCTGGTGTTTGAGAATGACGGTGTTTGAGAATGACGGTGTTTGAGAATGATGGTGTTTGAGAATGATGGTGTTTGAGAATGCTGGTGTTTGAGAATGACGGTGTTTGAGAATGCTGGTGTTTGAGAATGACGGTGTTTGAGAACGACGGTGTTTGAGAACGACGGTGTTTGAGAATGCTGGTGTTTGAGAATGACGGTGTTTGAGAATGCTGGTGTTTGAGAATGCTGGTGTTTGAGAATGACGGTGTTTGAGAATGACGGTGTTTGAGAATGCTGGTGTTTGAGAACGACAGTGTTTGAGAATGCTGGTGTTTGAGAACGACGGTGTTTGAGAACGACGGTGTTTGAGAATGACGGTGTTTCTGATGCTTCTTGAAGATTGCTGGATTACAGCTCTTCATCCAGTGCACTTTGCTGAAAGGAACTTCTTTGTTGTTTGCTCTGAAAGACGCCCCTGACACCTGCTGCTCTTACCTGGCTCTCCACCAGCATGGCCATGTCCAGAAACATATCGTGTAGCTCACGGATGCTGTTCTCCAGCTTAATGATCTCATGGTGTCGGGTCTCGATCTCGTTTAGGGCCTGCTTGGTCATCTGGGAGTCCATTTTGATCTACAGTGTGATAGAGAACAGAAAACAGTTTAAAACTTTAAATGTTTACCATAAACAGACAAAAATATTCTCCCAAAACAAGACAAACCTTGACCTGACTTCAAACTGGATGGCTTAAAGTTGTGTTATTACTAATAAAAGCCTGAAGAAGATTCTAAAACCAAAACCCTCAGGACCAGATGTTCGTACAAGTACAGACACAGTGCAAAACGTGCCTTGACACGACCACAGTGCGCTCCACAACGCACCTGAATTAAAGTTGTTTTACTCATTTTATTTGAGCAGGCAAATGATTTTATAAAGAACTCATGGATGTAAAGAGAACTACTGTGTTTACTAAAGAACCCTCGCAGAACCATCTTTTTGTACAGTTTGTACAGCACATACAGACAGATAGAGTTGGCCCTTTCTAATTTAGGTAATGAACTGCTCACTTCAGTCAGCCTGTCTGATTTTATGGCTTCAAAATCTGATTGTTTTAAAGACTGAAACACTTATATGATGCTTTTTTTTAATCCCACAAATGGGGAAATTCCACCTCCGCATTTAACCCATCTGTGAAGTGAAACACCACATACACACTAGGGGGCAGTGTGCACACTTGCCCAGAGCGGTGGTCAGCCTTATCCATGGCGCCTGGGGAGTAGTTGGGGGTTAGGTGTCTCGCTCAAGGACACCTCAGTCATGGACTGCCGGCTCTGGGGATCAAACCGGCAACCTTCCGGTCGCAGGGCCGGTTCCCTAACCTCCAGCCCACGACTGCCCCCTTGCTGCAGTGTGTTTGTGGTGTGGAGCTCTGGGCCTGAGTTCTGCCTGGCTGGTGCAGGTTTTGGTTTTTGGGATTCAGTGGTGGATGTTTCACTCACATCATCGGTGAAGACGGCGAGCTTGCCGCTCTCCAGCATGTCCTCCAGCTCCTCGTTGGTGGTTGTTCTTCCAGCTGATCAAGGTGCAAACATTACAGTGTTTATTAGAAATACATACAAAACAGACATAGAATCATGCTTCTCATAAATATGTACCGTTACTATAAAGCATACACTCTTCTAAAGGTGGTTCTTCAAGGGTTCTTTAGTGAAGAAAATGTATCTGTATAGAACCATGAACACTCAAAGAACCATTTGCATGATTAAATGGTTCTCTGCCTTGTGAAAACATTGTTCAGATGGCAGATTGCAGAGTGGGGTAGATGATTCTATGTAGAACCCTTTTGAAAAGGGTTCTGCTATTGTAATGATGTCAAGCCTGTAACAACAGAAGAACCATTTTTGGTGCTGTATAGAACCCCTTTCAAAAGGATTCTGTACAGAACAATATACAACACATTTTCCATCAATCTGAAGAACCATTTTACCATGCAGAGAACCATTTCTTTGAGTGTTCATGGTTCTATATAGATCCATTTTCTTTACTAAAGAACCCTTGAAGAACCGTCTTTCTTAAGTGCGTGTGAATTGTTTTCAGTGATAATAAATCCAGTCTGGTTGCAGATAAACATGTAAAACGACTCTAATCCGCTTCTCGGCCGTCAGACATTCAGTATGAAGCTGTAAATAAGAGTGAATGTTAAATCCAGAAGATTCAAACTGGACTGAGAAACCCGTCACATTCCTGCACAAGCAAATCCTGACAATGCAATGCAAAAATGTTAGCACCCCTGGACACAGTCTATGTATTTGTTGATTGTCTGAGTGTGAATAAGTAAACACATCCTCTACAGAGAACACACTACTGTACATTATAATACACAATTATTGATTATGTACTAAATTTAACACACTGGGGGGAAATAAAACATACTGAAAGTCTTGGGACATTTTATATGTTATGTATTTTTGTATACATCAGACTAGATTACATTACCCAAATAGTCTTGGCTAGAAAATCCTTCATGTTTCTGACTGCAAAATAAAAACGTTGCTACAGGAGTTTCTACAGGATTCCTACTCGAAACTTAAAGGGGAACGTTTCTACATAATCTAGATAAACTCACCGAGTCAGAGCCGTTCACAGTGGTGGTGATGGGAACCAGACGTCCCCCTCTAAAAGCTCCTCACAGAAAGTTCCTACATGAGCTGGTTCTGAATTCACTGCCTGATGACTGAGACGCTGTTTTATGAGAGTTTAGAGAACTTCAACTCCATCCATGGTGGAGGGAGTCATGCAGGGCGCCGTGCGGCAAAATAGTCCCCAAAGAAAACTCATTATTCCAGATTTTCCACTGTTTTCCATCATCAGCATTCCATATGAACTCAGAAGACTCGTGTAGGTTCTCTGGTGGTTCTGGATGGTAAATAAAGTGTCTGTATCTGTGTTGTAGTCATGGCGACGCCTGGTTCCCATCACCACCACTGTAAAGACGTCTGAACCGTTTCACACCAAACCCTCTCTGATTATACCTGAAACACTGAGTTATGGGGGAATTTTGAAAAATCTGTGGAGTTCCCCTTTAAATTTGTTTTACATTCTTACAGTTTGTTTACTAGAGTATATTACACAATTATTATAGTAGAGGTGGGAAAAATATTTGGTTCTCTCATTAAATGATTCGCAAAAAGTCATAATGGGCTGTTTTATAGATTCAATAGACGTTTATGATTGAGAGTCATTTCATAATCACGTCTAATGATGTCATAAGCACCCTGATTAAAAACTGAATCACAAGCTGCCTGGTGATTCTCTCCTCTACACTATACATTACTGTTAGTCCTGTTTAGGCCTGGTCACTTCCTCTGTCCAGTATCTGGGTTGTATCCTGATGAGATTTCAGCCACATGTATTTACACTTGGTGGTCAAATGCGTCTCCGGTTATTCAGACTGAAATCTGATTGCTGTGGGACAGAATATGCAAATCAGCTCATTATGCAGCAACCAGTTACCAATTTTTGTACTAGGAGAAGTTTCAGTTGTACTGGGAGGAGATTTCCTTGTACTGGGAGGGGTTTTGTTGGACTGGGAGGAGTTTTGTTGGACTGGGAGGAGTTTTGGCTGTGCTGGGAGGGCTTTTGGCTGTACTGGGAGGAGTTTTCTTTGTGCTGGGAGGAGCTTTGCTTGTACTAGGAGGAGTTTTGGTTGTACTGGGAGGGGTTTCTGCTGTACTGGGAGGAGTTTTGGTTGTGCTGGGAGGAGTTTTGCTTGTACTGGAAGGAGTTTTGGTTGTACTGGGAGGGGGTTCTGCTGTACTGGGAGGAGTTTTGTTTGTACTAGGAGGGGTTTTCTTGTACTGGGAGGAGTTTTGGTTGTACTGGGAGGAGATTTCCTTGTACTGGGAGGAGTTTTGTTGGACTGGGAGGAGTTTTGGTTGTGCTGGGAGGGCTTTTGGCTGTACTGGGAGGAGTTTTGTTGGACTGGGAGGAGTTTTGGCTGTGCTGGGAGGGCTTTTGGCTGTACTGGGAGGAGTTTTCTTTGTGCTGGGAGGAGCTTTGCTTGTACTAGGAGGAGTTTTGGTTGTACTGGGAGGGGTTTCTGCTGTACTGGGAGGAGTTTTGGTTGTGCTGGGAGGAGTTTTGCTTGTACTGGAAGGAGTTTTGGTTGTACTGGGAGGGGGTTCTGCTGTACTGGGAGGAGTTTTGTTTGTACTAGGAGGGGTTTTCTTGTACTGGGAGGAGTTTTGGTTGTACTGGGAGGAGATTTCCTTGTACTGGGAGGAGTTTTGTTGGACTGGGAGGAGTTTTGGTTGTGCTGGGAGGAGTTTTGGTTGTGCTGGGAGGAGTTTTGGTTATGCTGGGAGGAGCTTTGATTGTGCTGGGAGGAGTTTTGATTGTGCTGGGAGGAGTTTTGGTTGTGCTGGGAGGAGTTTTGGTTGTACTGGGAGGAGTTTTCTTGTACTGGGAGGAGTTTTGGTTGTTGAATGTATCTTGGAGAGACTGATGTGTTTTCACTGCTATAATGGGGCTGAAATGCGTCTCAGTTCACCTCCTGAAGTGGTTTAAATGATCAGATCTGTATCTGTTAAATGCGCCTCGGCTGCGTTTACACCTGCATTTTTATGTGGCCTCATTCAGAAACAATCCTGATACTCTTGCCTGTATGTGGCGTCTTGCCTGAAGTGACCGGGTGTAAACGGGGTCTGAGAGTACTATAGGAATATTATATATAATTATAGACACTGACTTTAGTTTACTACAGAATACCACAAAAATATTTATTATTATAGGTAATTATTTCACTACAGAATGCTACATATACTGTATATTATACTTTCCTATAAGAGCACTACAGAAATGGTATATCAGATTATTATAGATGTATATACAGCACTACAGACATCTTATAGTTTATGATATTAATATAGAGCTTTTTTGTCTTCCTAAGAAAGTCTGATAATTCAGCCTTTGTGTGTTAAAGAAGGTCTGTGGTTTTTGATACCTGTGTTGAGGGAGCTGTGTGTGTTTGAGTGTGTGTGTGTGTGTGTGTGTGTGCACGTGTGTGTGTGAGTGACTCACTGATCTCCAGCTGTCTCTGGATGCGGTCCTTGCAGCGGTCTCTGTATTTGGACTGCGTGGTGTTGTACTCAGTCATCACCTCCACAAACTTGCGGGACAGCGTGGAGTGCTGCAGAAAGAAGGGAGGAGAGAGGGATGAGGAGAGAGGACAGAGGAGGAACGTGGTGGAGGGAGAACCTCGGAGCTCCAGGGTGCATCCTGACTGAGGTTCATGAAGCAGCATCGCTGAGGAACAAACCGTTTACAGCAGCTTCAGTTTGTGCTGCCATGGCAGAAAAGGCCTTGCTGATTCCACTGCTGACCAGCAGAGGGGGCTAACAAAACAGTGCGGCCTACCATGGGAAGATGACTCTGTGTTTTAATGTGGCGCCACCATTTTTCAATATTAACCCCTGAACGTGTAGGCTTTTTACTGAGTTATTAATCCTAATACTTATTATTCAGTATCTAACGTGAATTATTTAGTCTTATTCAGTACATAATATGAATTATTTGGCTTTTTTCAGTGTTTACTATGAATTATTTGGTATTATTCAGTATCTAAAATGATTTTGTCCTATTTTTTACTATGTAATATTAACTATTTGGCCTTATTCACTCTCTAATATGAATTATTTGGCCTTATTCACTCTCTAATATGAATGATTTGACCTTTATTGAGTCTCTAATATGAATTATTTGGTTGTATTTAGTATTTAGTCTGAAGTGTGGACCCACATTCAGACCCTCAGAGTTGAAGGGGTGGAAATTGTGTATTATATAGATGCTGTGAGTATCAGATGTCATTACGAAGTCAGATTGATGGATTATTTAAACACTCTTGCAGAAATTCAGCTCTTTACGCAGTAAAAAGCATTTTCTGTGTATAAGATGGAAAGCAGGCGAGTGACGGCAGCCCTGCTGATATTAAACGCTCCTCTCTGAGAGCTGCAGTGTGAACAGAAGAGTGAAGGATAAGGGAACGTGTTATAAGCCTCCTTCCTCCTGACCTGTTTACAGCTAGAAAATCATGTCATATTATGTCAGACTTTATATCATTCCTGTTATATAATTGTGTGGGAACTGCAACTAACAGCCTCCTCGAGTGAAAGAAAGAGAAATGGGTGAGTGACGGTGGGTCTTCGCTGATTTCAGAGCGTGGAGCAGATTTTAGTTCACAGTAAGATCAGATTTATTAGATTCAGCACATTCAGAGTGAAGACAGCAGACCAAGATGGACAGACGAGCACCCAGTCAAACCCACAGCGCAGATGTTTTAGAACCGCCTCGCTTCATTTTTATACACTCCTAAAAACGATGGTTCCTCAAGGGTTATTTAGTAAACTTAATATGAATCATTTGGCCTTATTCAGTCTCTAATATGAATCATTTGGTTTTATTCTGTCTCTAATATGAATCATTTGGTCTTATTCAGTCTCTAATATGAATCACTTGGTTTTATGCAGTCTCTAATATGAATCATCTGGTTTTATGCAGACTCTAATATGAATAATTTGGTCTTATTCAATCTCTAATATGAATCATTTGGCCTTATTCAGTCTGTAATATAAATTATTTGGTTTTATTCAGTCGCTAATATGAATAATTTGTCTTAATTCAATCTGTAATATAGATTATTTGGTTTAATTCAGTCACTAATATGAATCATCTGGTTTTATGCAGACTCTAATATGAATAATTTGGTCTTATTCAATCTCTAATATGAATCATTTGGCCTTATTCAGTCTGTAATATAAATTATTTGGTTTAATTCAGTCACTAATATGAATCATTTGGTCTTATTCAGTCTCTAATATGAATCATTTGGCCTTATTCAGTCTGTAATATAAATAATTTGGTTTTATTCAGTCGCTAATATGAATAATTTGGTCTTATTCAGTCTCTAATATGAATAATTTGGTCTTATTCAGTCTCTAATATTAATCATTTGGTCTTATTCAGTCTCTAATATGAATCATTTGGCCTTATTCAGTGTCTAATATGAATCATTTGGTCTTATTCAGTCTCTAATATGAATCATTTGGCCTTATTCAGTCTCTAATATGAATCATTTGGCCTTATTCAGTCTGTAATATAAATCATTTGGTTTTATTCAGTCGCTAATATGTATAATTTGGTCTTATTCAGTCTCTAATATGAATCACTTGGTTTTATGCAGTCTCTAATATGAATCATCTGGTTTTATGCAGTCTCTAATATGAATCATTTGGTCTTATTCAGTCTCTAATATGAATCATTTGGTCTTATTCAGTCTCTAATATGAATCATTTGGCCTTATTCAGTCTCTAATATGAATCATTTGGCCTTATTCAGTCTGTAATATAAATTATTTGGTTTTATTCAGTCGCTAATATGAATAATTTGTCTTAATTCAATCTGTAATATAAATCATTTGGTCTTATTCAGTCTCTAATATGAATCATTTGGTCTTATTCAGTCTGTAATATGAATCATTTGGTCTTATTCAGTCTCTAATATGAATTATTTCATTTGAAGACATTCTCTATCAGTCTGAAGAGCCATGGAGAGGACCATTTAAACATGTGGTTATGGTTCTGTACAGAACCACAGCCTTTACTAAAGAACACTTGAAGAACCCTCTTTTTTAAGAGTGTGCTCTGATCTCACCTGTGTCTTGCGGATCCGCAGGTCCGCCGATGATCTGTTCATGACCTCCTCCTGCTCAATGCTCTGCTCGATTGCTGAGGAGAGGAAAACAGAACAATTACAGTAAACGAGTGTGGAGAAACAGCCGCTGTCCCCGCCCCCGTCTCCCTGCGTGACGAGCACGTCCTGCAGACGGACTTACAGAACTAGAAACACTCACTAACCACAAAGACTGGTACAAATAGGGCTGAACTGCTGTAGGCTGAATAGGCGGTGCTTAAGTGCTGTTGGCTGAATGGGTGGGGCTACACTGCTGTAGCTGAATGGTGGAGCTAAATTGTTGTAGCTGAATGGGCGGGGCTAAACTGCTGTAGCTGAATGGGTGGGGCTAAACCACTGTAGCTGAATGGTGGAGCTAAACCACTGTAGCTGAATGGTGGAGCTAAACCGCTGTAGCTGAATGGTGGAGCTAAACTGCAATAGCTGAATGGTGGAGCTAAACCGCTGTAGCTGAATGGTGGAGCTAAACCGCTGTAGCTGAATGGTGGAGCTAAACTGCTGTAGCTCAATGGTGGAGCTAAACTGTTGTAGCTGAATGGTGGAGCTAAACCGCTGTAGCTGAATGGTGGAGCTAAACCGCTGTAGCTGAATGGTGGAGCTAAACCGCAGTAGCTGAATGGTGGAGCTAAACCGCTGTAGCTGAATGGTGGAGCTAAACCGCTGTAGCTGAATGGTGGAGCTAAACTGCAGTAGCTGAATGGTGGAGCTAAACTGCTGTAGCTCAATGGTGGAGCTAAACCGCTGTAGCTGAATGGTGGAGCTAAACCGCTGTAGCTGAATGGTGGAGCTAAACCGCTGTAGCTGAATGGTGGAGCTAAACCGCTGTAGCTGAATGGTGGAGCTAAACTGCAGTAGCTGAATGGTGGAGCTAAACCGCTGTAGCTGAATGGTGGAGCTAAACCGCTGTAGCTGAATGGTGGAGCTAAACCGCAGTAGCTGAATGGTGGAGCTAAACCGCTGTAGCTGAATGGTGGAGCTAAACCGCTGTAGCTGAATGGTGGAGCTAAACTGCAGTAGCTGAATGGTGGAGCTAAACTGCAGTAGCTGAATGGTGGAGCTAAACCGCTGTAGCTGAATGGTGGAGCTAAACCGCTGTAGCCGAATGGTGGAGCTAACCTGTTGTAGCTGAATGGGCGGGGCTAAACTGCTGTAGCTGAATGGTGGAGCTAAACCACTGTAGCCGAATGGTGGAGCTAAACTGTTGTAGCTGAATGGGCGGGGCTAAACTGCTGTAGCTGAATGGTGGAGCTAAACTGTTTTACCTGAATGGGCGGGGCTAAACTGCTGTAGCTGAATGGGCGGGGCTAAACTGCTGTAGTCTTATATTCTTTATACCTTTGTTTTTTAAAGGCAGGTTCCGGTTGTCCCACCGAGTCTCATATCAGAATCACGTTCAAATCTGAGTCAAGCCCAGCAGCCGTAATGGTGAACAGCTCTAATCTGCGCTGCTGTTGTTCAGCTTTAATATCGACAGCCGCATCTTCAAAGTCCTCCTGATGCAATTTGGAGGAAACAGCTACCGGAGTGGGAGTTTGGATCACGGCAAAAAGGAAAAAAGATAACAATAAGAAAAAGAAAGAAAAAGACAGACGGGGTGAAGAACGCAACTCAGCAGCCTGGCATGCTTTCCTGAGGCTCTTCAGACGGAAAGTGCTTCAAAAGGAGATTAGTCCAAACTCCCACCGGCTCAGCAGAGTGAGCTCAGAAACACCCCTCCCCTCCCCACCCAGCACTGCAGTCTGAATGATTGATCAGGTCAGTCTTTCCTTCTCTCTTAGATTAAAAAACATCTCAGTGCGCCAAAATATGATGTCACTTGCAAAAGTCCTTTCATTTATTTAGTTTTCATTCATAACAGCCATTAAAAAGAAGAACATTTACACTAGAACCCCAGAACCCGGCGTCTGAGATGTGGAGGAAAGCTTATGGACTGATGAGATCGTTGGCAGCGTTAACACCACCAAAGCCATGAAAGACTCTTTAAACGATCAGTCAAGCATGACAGAAGATTCTGGAGATGCAGGGCATCTCCAGAGCAGGTTTGGAGATGCAGAACAACATCTGGTGATGAGTTTCTGACCGAAGGCGTCATAAATACTGAACGCAAACTAATGTTATTAGATTTTGCAGTTTGCTCAGTAAATCGTTAAAATGGGAAGAAATGAACCCCACAGCAAGATGACGACCCCAAGCTCACTGCTGAGAAGATCAAGTTAAAGAAGCTGAACGACCAGACCTCAACACCACTGAATGGGTTTGATCACTTCAGAAAATCATCAACCAGCTTCTCAGACTGAGCTTTGGAGGTGTGCCTGCAGATTCTTTGAGGAGCTGAAAGTGAGGCTCCTGAAAAGAATGGAAGCTGGAATGAAGGGGAGGAGTGGAGTTTATCTGGGTTTAGATGGTGAAGTTTATAGGGGTTTAGATGGTGGAAGTTCTGTATGTGGGTTTGGAAGGTGGAGTTTCTGTATGTGGGTTTGGATGGTGGAGGTTCTGTATGTGTGCTTAGATGGTCGAAGTTCTGTATGTGGGTTTGGAGGGTGGAGGTTCTGTATGTGGGTTTGGAGGGTGGAGGTTCTGTATGTGGGTTTGGAGGGTGGAGGTTCTGTATTTGGGTTTAAATGGTGGAGGTTCTGTAAGTGGGTTTAGATGGTGGAGGTTCTGTTTTTGGGTTTAGATGGCGGAGGTTCTGTATGTGGGTTTGGAGGGTGGAGGTTCTGTATGTGGGTTTAGATGGTGGAGGTTCTGTATGTGGGTTTAGATGGTGGAGGTTCTGTAAGTGGATTTAGATGGTGGAGGTTCTGTATGTGGGTTTGGAGGGTGGAGTTTCTGTATGTGGGTTTGGAGGGTGGAGGTTCTGTATGTGGGTTTGGAGGGTGGAGGTTCTGTATGTGGGTTTAGATGATGGAAGTTCTGTATGTGGGTTTGGAGGGTGGAGGTTCGGTATGTGGGTTTAGATGGTGGAAGTTCTGTATGTGGGTTTAGATGGTGGAGGGTTCTGTAAGTGGGTATAGATGGTGGAGGTTCTGTAAGTGGGTTTAGATGGTGGAGGGTTCTGTAAGTGGGTTTAGATGGTGGAGGTTCTGTAAGTGGGTTTAGATGGTGGAGGTTCTGTATGTGAGTTTGGATGGTGGAGGTTCTGTATGTGGGTTTAGATGGTGGAGGTTCTGTATGTGGGTTTAGATGGTGGAGGTTCTGTTTTTGGGTTTAGATGGTGGAGGTTCTGTAGGCATGTTCCTGCTTTGGCTCTCCGCCTGGAGCTTCTCTGGAAACGGTGATGAGCTGAATTACACAGTGACACTGGAGGAGAGTCTAATGATGCTGAGCTGCAGCGGCGCTGGAGTGAATATCAATAGTGCTGCTGGGGGCTTTAAAGGTTATTGATCCAGAGTGAGTTTTTAACAGTGTTGTTAAAATGGAGATTCCCAGGTTTGGGCTGGAAGTGCACTTTAGGGAGTTTGTAGATGTTGGGTGGGAATTCCGCTTGGGGCATTTCAATAAGAGCTCTGCTTGAGTGTCAGAAGCTCCGCCCACAGAGATACACAGTCTGTTTTGTACTGTATGTTAAAATTCCCAAAATGATCAGAATTTCTGTGTCTGAATCTGCTGTATGTGCACAGGTTAGAATTTTGAGTGAATACAGATACAAATCTAAGATTTAATTGGTGGATGTCACTTTTTAGAAAGATGAAATGAGTTTTGAATTAAGACATAAATAAAAAAACAGCATTCTAATATGATCAATTCCATTAATGACGGCCCGGTTTTCGAGAGCCTCTGTGCTGTCCTCTGTTACTCAGGACAGAACCCTTCAGCTTCACACCTGGCTGCAGAATTATGGTTTATACAATAACACAAGAGAAATGATGAGAATGAAGTGTCTATCAGTGAAATTACCTTTTAATTTTAAGCGCACTTTATTGGCTGTCTTCTTGATGTCGGCTGTGAGGTCCTCCAACTCCTGCTTAGTCTCTGAGTGACGAGAGAGACAAAGAGAGTGAGAGACAGAGAGAGTGAGAGTGAGAGAGAGAGTGCGAGATAGTGGGAGAGAGAGACAGAGAGAAAGAGAGAGAGAGAGAGAGAGATAGTGAAGATGCAGACAGAGAGAGAGGGAGAGAGAGAGAGCGAGAGAGATAGTGAAGATGCAGACAGAGAGAGAGAGAGAGAGAGAGAGAGAGAGATAGTGAAGATGCAGACAGAGAGAGAGGGAGAGAGAGAGAGCGAGAGAGATAGTGAAGATGCAGACAGAGAGAGAGAGAGAGAGAGAGAGAGATAGTGAAGATGCAGACAGAGAGAGAGAGAGAGGGAGAGAGAGAGCGAGAGAGATAGTGAAGATGCAGACAGAGAGAGAGGGAGAGAGAGAGCGAGAGAGATAGTGAAGATGCAGACAGAGAGAGAGAGAGAGGGAGAGAGATAGTGAAGATGCAGACAGAGAGAGAGAGAGAGGGAGAGAGAGAGCGAGAGAGATAGTGAAGATGCAGACAGAGAGAGAGAGAGAGGGAGAGAGAGAGCGAGAGAGATAGTGAAGATGCAGACAGAGAGAGGGAGAGAGCGAGAGAGATAGTGAAGATGCAGACAGAGAGAGAGAGAGAGGGAGAGAGAGAGCGAGAGAGATAGTGAAGATGCAGACAGAGAGAGAGAGAGAGCGAGAGAGATAGTGAAGATGCAGACAGAGAGAGAGAGAGAGGGAGAGAGAGAGCGAGAGAGATAGTGAAGATGCAGACAGAGAGATAAAGCAGCACCATCAGTCTGGTTAATGAATATTTTATGGAGCTGAAGTAGGTCTGCATTTCTGGCAGTATGTTTGGTAAATATTCAGTATCGTTTGCGGTGAATAAGCGCTGTGTAGCGTTAAGTGTAATTTGCTCTGAGCACACGGATGGAATCACCTTCACGCAGGTTATAATATCAATAAACAAGTAAAACAGTGTGTTGTGTCAATTTTAGTACAATGAAGTGTCTCTTCAACACGATACAATGCCGACAGTGTCAGAACATTAAAGTGTCTCCACAGCCTCCTAACCAAGCTCACGTCACACTTCCCCCTGCAGCTCATACAGAACAAAAATATGCTCATATTATAAATATATATGCTAAATATATTTGACGGTGCCACATTTTAATACGTAAATATATGTAAATATATGCAAATATAGACAGATCAGCCATAGACTATAGTCCATCTGTTTCTCTGATACTTTGTTACCCTGTTCTTCAGTGGTCAGGACCCCCATGGACCCTCACAGAGCAGGTACTGTTTGGGTGGTGGGTCATTCTCAGCACTGCAGGAACACTGACATGGTGGTGGTGGTGTGTTAGTGTTGCACTGGTCTGAGTGGATCAGACACAGCAGTGCTGGTTTTTGAACTCCTCAGTGTCGCTGCTGGACTGAGAATCTTCCACCAACCAGAAATATCCAGCCATCAGCAACCTGTGGGCAGCGTCCTGTGACCACTGATGAAGGACTAGAGGACTAACAGACTAAACTGTCTGTTGAAACTCAAACAGTGGAGGGTTGAGGGTTAGGACTAGGACCAGGGTTAGGACTTAGCTTGTGGGTTGAGGTTAAGGTTAGGATTAGGATCAGAGCAGGTTTAAAGTTAAAAGAAATGATGGTCAGTTGAGTACACATTCAGTTGAATGGATCTTGAAAGTAAATTAAGTGTCGTCAAAGCATCTAAAGTGGACGATCCAAATAAAGACCCATGTTCCTGTGGCTCATTAAGAACTGGTCAGAAAATGTATGCACAATAGAAGTCAGTGCTACGCTGTCCTTTCAGCCGTGTAGACCCTGAAGCCCTGGTGTTGAAACTGACCTATGGATATTAATGCTATCATGATTTTATACAGAGGACCTAAGAGCTGGACTGGACTGTTTCTTCTGAAATGCCCACAGTCTTCTGACCAACGTTTTATTTTTGGTCAGCGGTTTTGTAGTTGGGACTGGACTGCAGTCGGGGGCTGATTGATAGTAGCTGCAGTGTCGATCACCCTCCTACACACTCCTCCGTCTCTCTCACTTCTCTCTCTTTCATCCCTCGCTTCTGTTCTCTCCTTCCTCCACACGCCGAGTCACGCTCAACTTCATAAGCACCGGTTCCTCACGTGGCATGAGTTACAGGGAGAAGAGCTTCAGCACGAAAATATGTTTCATTTCTCTCCTTCTCCTGCTGGTAGAAACCCATAAAAACCATTAAGTGTTCCTGATGGTTCCTGATGGTTTTGTCATATATATGGACTTTTTTAATGGGTTGACATCACGGTGTAAAGGATTCTAATGGTGTAACAGGTGACCAGCGACGGATTCTAAATGCATTTCATGGTTTCCTAATGGGATCTAAACGTGTTCTACAGGAAACTAGTGGCCTCCGTTGGAAACCATGGAGTCAATTTTCATTAGAAAGCAAAGCCATTAGATTAGCTTTATGGGTTCTTTAATAAAGCCAACGGTACTACATAGAACCGTGAACACACAAACAACACTTTGCATTGTTAAATAGTTCTTGACATTGACAGAGAATATTCTGTACAAAAGGGTTCTGTATAGCACCAAAAAAGGTTCTTCTGCTGTCACAATTTCAAGCCTGTATCAATACAAGAACCCTTTTTTGGTGCTATATAGCACCCTTTTCAAATAGGTTCTATGTAGAACCATATAAAACACACTCTCCCACAATCCTAAGTACCCTTTCACCATGCAAAGAACCCTTTAGTCATGCAAAGTGCTGTTTGTATGTTTATGGTTCTATATAGAACCATTTTCTTTATTAAAGAACCCATGACTTTTTTAAGTGTGTAATGGTTTTTTGTCCAACTATGACAAAAAAAGACTTAAAACAGTGAAACAGATGTCAACAGTACTGAACACCAAAACTCTAAAGTCCCCCATGTTTAGCGCCTGAATTTCAAGCACTGGAGCTACGAGGCTAATGTAGCTAACAGGTAATGGAAGGTCATACCCCACCGATTAGCATGGTGCTAACTGCATGCCTTGTCAAGGTGTTAATTAAACTCAAGCAGACTTTCCTGTGTGTTTTCAACACTGTAAACAATCTTGCAGCAGGCTTTCTTTCTCTTTTCAAGCTTTTATTTTCTGGCAGTAGGGCTGGCCTGAGCTCTGGTACTTGTTATGTTGGTTTCTACCGTCCTCACAGCTTTAAACACACTTTCAAACAAAACATATGATCCTAAAAACAGGACAAAAATGGCAATTACATAACCACGTATATGATATTAGGCTGTAAATACCACGTCATATCCAGCTAACATTAGCCAAAGTCTGAAAACAGCCCCATACTGAACACAACCCTCTGATTTCACAACATTCCTGTCTGCTCATGTGACACGTTACAGCACATCTGCTCATCTGACATGACATTACAGCACATCTGTCTCCTTATCTGACATAACATTACAGCATATCTGTCTGCTCATCTGACACGTTACAGCACATCTGCTCATCTGACACGTTACAGCACATCTGTCTCCTTATCTGACATAACATTACATCACATCTGTCTCCTCACCTGATATGTTACAGCACATCTGTCTGCTTATCTGACATGACATTACAGCACATCTGTCTCCTCACCTGATACGTTACAGCACATCTGTCTCCTTATCTGACATAACATTACAGCACATCTGTCTCCTCACCTGATATGTTACAGCACATCTGTCTGCTTATCTGACATGACATTACAGCATATCTGTCTGCTCATCTGACACATTACAGCACATCTGCTCATCTGACATAACATTACAGCACATCTGTCTCCTCACCTGATACGTTACAGCACATCTGTCTCCTTATCTGACAACATTACAGCAAATCTGTCTGCTCACCTGGCGCGGAGGAGTAAACTCAGAAACTCATTCAGGACCCTGAGCTAAGCTTTTATTTTCTGGCAGGAGGGCTGACCTGGATCAGTTAAATACTCAAGTATTTGTTGGTTATGTTGGTATCTGCTTTTCTTGACTTCTTTAAAAACGTTTTATCATGAAAACAGGAAAAAATGAAAAAATGAAAAAAAAAAAGCCTGAACACAGCCACACTCTCCCCAAGAGTAAACTCATTCAGAACCCCTAAAAGCTAAATTAGCCTAAGAATTTTCTCAAAAGCATCTACACATTTCCACATCCAGTCCTCTTCTGTTACATTTATGTAAATGCATTTCTATATGCAGTGATCACCATTAAACCACGAAACGGGTCACCAGCAATACAGAATTAATTCTGGCCTCAATAACAGATGCATTAAGTGACCAGATCAGCCTGTCCTGTTGTTATTATGGCGGATGGACGTGTTGTTGTCAGCGTGGACATTTTGTCTGTCCATTGATTGACCAAAACAGACCCATATCCTGTATCCCTGACTCTGCGTCCTTCTGCTTACCCACAGCGGATCTGAGCGGCTTCATTCGAGCTCATCGAGTCTGTCATGCTTTTCTGGTTTTCCTCTTTCCTTCAGTGGGTTATATCTTGTTCTACATGTAAACACCATGCAGAGTCCCAAAGGGAGAACTTCTCTCTCACAGAACCCACTTTTCTCAGTTGCCTGAAACGCCTCGTTGGAATTCCAGCCCTTTTCCTTTGTAACAGGATGACATCATCTCGTAACACAGTCCTTACTGCCCGCCTACCGACAAGCTCTGCCCCCTCACACAGCGCACAGCAGCTACTGGAGGAGGAAGAGCGTGGTCGGTGTGTCCGCTGTCCAGGCACTTGAGTGTGGCCATCACTGTGTTCAGCCAATCGGGTAAGAGCAGACGGGTCTTCGTCATGAACGGCTAACATTTATCTTCCTCCAAGGGTAAAGAGAGGCACACCGGCTCTCTCTGCTTTGGATCCATTACAGTTTTCCACAGTAAAGAAAATATCTGAGAAGTGAAGCTTTAAAGGGAAAATGCTTGTTTGAATGAAGTTCACATGGTTCGAGCGAGAAAACCATTTTTTAAAAGTATAAATGGCTTGTAGGTACTTGCTAAGAGGGCTAGTGATGCTATGTTAGTGAGAGTGAGTTTATCTTAGAGAGTTAACTTGGTGGCTCATGTTAACGACAGATCTTACAATAAGAAAATTACAAAAGCACAAAAAACTAAAGTCTACACTTTTGTTCTTGCTGGGCTTTTTGGTGTAAAGAGCCCATGTCCTACATTTTTCTTTCATTTTGTTTCACTCTGAGCTCCACTTATAACATCATAATTCGTTTCTACGTGATCATTTACTTTGAATTAAACAGGCTGCTTTTGTTACTGCGCCTTTAAGACTGATATATGTAACTGCTGTAGGCTGAATGGGTGGGGCTAAACTGCTGTAGGCTGAAAGGGTGGGGCTAAAGTGCTGTAGGCTGAAAGGGTGGGGCTAAAGTGCTGTAGGCTGAACTGCTGCAGGCTGAAGGGGCGGGGCTAAACTGCTTTACACAAGTGGTACACAAATAAAACAACGTCTACAAGTATAAGTGCACACATATCATAAATATTATACGTGTTGTAAATGTTTAGAGTGTGGTGTAAACTGGGCTGCGTGGGTCACTAATGAAATATAAGCATCATGAACATTAACCAGAAACACATCAGCAGGACTACGATGACCATTTCACTGCTCTGTGCTTCTATATAAATGGGGAAAGTGAGGCACAACCCATCAGTGTGAAACACAATAACTGGATTATAATTCTATGATGTTTGAACCAGACGAATACACAAAAATATATTCATCAGAATAAATGATTAATTTGATAAATATGATAACTGTGATGAATCTGTGAGTAAAGCCATCAGTAAAATACTCTGTATTGAATGTATATGGAGGGGGGGGTATTATATGTAGATTGTTTACTTTGGGGGTCTCAGCTATATCAGGTGTTAAACTAACCCCCCCATGTGGAGGCTGTATTTTAGCCTGTCTGGTTCTCACTGTGAGATGTTTATCTGCTTCTATTATCTGCTATATTACACACACCAAGAGATTAAAATAATACAGGAGTGAATTCTTTACAGCTCACTGATCACAAACACTTATGATGGAAATATGTACTTCAGGGTGAATCTGGAGAAACGTCTGACTGACAGCTGTCAGGTGACGTTGCTATGGGAACACGAGAAGATGATCAAAAGCACCGCCTGTTTAACTACATTAACTATCCACTTCACGATTTCCCCGTGTCAGTTTGTGCCTCACTCTCCTCTCCACACTGTTACATCATCACACACACAGCACAAACACACACATGTAGAAGGTCACTGGACCCTCAGTACAGTGACAGTACAGATCAGCTGTACAGGAGAATGACACTGAGGAGCAGGACCCTCCCCTCCACCTACCCCCCACCCCCAGGCCCCTGGCCCCGCACCACACAGACTGTGTGCTTTATTAACCCTTACAGTTAGTACTGTCTACAGTTAGTCTTACAATTAATAATGCCTACAGTTAGTCATACAGTTAGTACTGCCTATAGTTAGTCTACAGTTAGTACTGCCTACAGTTGGTCTACAGTTAGTACTGCCTACAGTTGGTCTACAGTTAGTACTGCCTATAGTTAGTCTACAGTTTGTACTGTCTACAGTAAGTCTTACAGTTAGTACCGTCTACAGTTGGTCTACAGTTAGTACTGCCTATAGTTAGTCTACAGTTTGTACTGTCTACAGTAAGTCTTACAGTTAGTACTGTCTACAGTAAGTCTTACAGTTAGTACCGTCTACAGTTGGTCTACAGTTAGTACTGCCTATAGTTAGTCTACAGTTAGTACTGTCTACAGTTGGTCTACAGTTAGTACTGCCTATAGTTAGTCTACAGTTAGTACTGCCTATAGTTAATGTACAGTTAGTACTGTCTACAGTTGGTCTACAGTTAGTACTGCCTATAGTTAATGTACAGTTAGTACTGCCTATAGTTAGTCTACAGTTAGTACTGTCTACAGTAAGTCTTACAGTTAGTACTGCCTATAGTTAGTCTACAGTTAGTACTGCCTATAGTTAATGTACAGTTAGTACTGTCTACAGTTGGTCTACAGTTAGTACTGCCTATAGTTAATGTACAGTTAGTACTGTCTATAGTTAGTCTACAGTTAGTACTGTCTACAGTAAGTCTTACAGTTAGTACTGCCTATAGTTAGTCTACAGTTAGTACTGTCTATAGTTAGTCTACAGTTAGTACTGTCTACAGTTGGTTTACAGTTAGTACTGTCTACAGTTGGTCTACAGTTAGTACTGCCTATAGTTAATGTACAGTTAGTACTGTCTACAGTTGGTCTACAGTTAGTACTGCCTATAGTTAATGTACAGTTAGTACTGTCTACAGTAAGTCTTACAGTTAGTACTACATATATATGGAGAGAGAGAGAGACAGAAAGAGAGAAAGAGAGAGAGAGAGAGAGAGTGAGGGGACAGAGGAAAGGGTAGTATTATGCCTGTATAATACAGTCTTGTCTCTCTGTCTGTCTCTGGGGATTATGATTAGTAATGTATCGCAGTATGAAACGTGTAAGGGTTAAAACTGTAACATGTCTGCAGCCGTTTCCTTTATTTTGTCCCAGTGTCCTCCTCTGCAGTGGTCACTCTCCTGTGGGGGTCAGAAGTAGTAGTTTGCTCACTCACAAACAGAAATCCAATCAGACACTCAGCTGCCGCTGGACTCCTTCATGCAGCGTGGCCAAAAGAAACGGACAGGAGGAAGACGCGAGGGGGAGGAAAAGAAAAGGGGGGGGGCACAAAAAGAAAAAGACGTTTCACACAGATCATGCAGCAAAATGAAACACCATGCTGGAAATAAAACACATCATGCATCAGAAAGGAGAAACATTAAACAACGTCACGCTGCTGACCGCACTGGACGCACCGCTGCGTTACAGTTAACGAGCACGTCGCTCACACTCATTAACATATCACAGCGCACTGTCCTCTGTCTGTTTATGTGACTGTACAGATCTGAGCTGAGCGAGTTCAGCACAGCACGTTTTCAGTGTAGAGCTGCACAATGTGTGGTCTGTTGATCGTTGTGATGATGTTGCTGTTTGTTTCTCTCAGGCTGCAATATGCAAATTAGCCTCTAACGTAATGTAAATGATTTTGGAAAAAAATCCAGATCATCTCAGGGGTTCACTAATGTGATTTTGATGCGTTTAATTGGGAAGGCATATTTTACTCTGAACAGAATCACAATATAATTGTAACCAAGATAACATCAATACACCTGCAGTATAATATAATATAATATAATATAATATAATATAATATAATATAATATAATATAATATAATATAATATAATATAATATAATATATGCATATTTCAATCATAATATAACTGCAAGAAAACCACAATATAATTATAATATAACCACAATACAACCACTCTATAATTGCAAAGGAACTGCAATTTAACTAAAACATAGCTATAATATAATCACAACACAGCTGTAATATAATGGTAAAATAATTGAAATGTGGTGTTTTGTTGATATTGTGCAGCCCTAATGCTGAGAAACGTAGAAAATCAGGATCTATAGATGTGAAAGTGTAGACGCTGCAGAGTGTGGTGGGGTGTCGTAAACGCCCCGCAGGCTTTTTAGCCAAACCCAGACTCGGGCCTGTCAGGAGGCATTGGAACGTCAGGGATTAAAGCCTCAGCCGGCGGAGGAAAAGGCGCTTTGCCCTGGCAGGCTGAGTTAAGGACAGAGTGACTCAGTGCCAAAGAGAAGAGAGAGGGGATGGCATCACTGGACAGCGTTACAGTGGCCAGAACTGAAGAGCAGCAGTGCTTCACAGCCAGAGAGAAAGGGCTTATATTTATTCTCTGAAGCAAAGCAAATTCCTGGCGTTAGGCAGCACAGACGATGCACTGTTTACGTTATGATATTCATTTTAATTACAGAATAACACAGTGCATGAAAGGAAAACGCACTAAAGAGGGGATTACTGTATTTAAAAAAGAATAAAGCATGTGTGGTGCAGGCCTCTATTACAGTTCTTAGGAAATGATTCAGTGCAGCATTAAATCCCACATTTCACCACAATTTGATCTGATTACTTTGGTGCGATTCACAACATTTTTTTGTTAAATACACTGAATACTCTCCACTGTGACCAGAGGAAATGAGTGAGTAGCCAGATAATTCTGTTTTAGCCCAAATCAGGGGGCAGACATTGCTGAATATTGTTAGAATCATTTATAATTTATCATAATGCTGAGTTTACAGTTTGGTGATCAACAGCAAATGATATTTTCACTATTTTTCCTGGAAAAAAAAACAGACGTGACTGTAGCATCAGAGATTAAACTCATCATTTTGTATTTATATTAGCGCTGGCTTTCACGGTCCTTTAAAGGGCCCATATCCTACATTTTTCTTGTATTTTATTTTTCCTCTTATGTAATTTTACCTAAACAAAAACAGCCATAACTAATTTCTACATGTTTATTTGGCATTTTATCAGGCTGGTCCTGTTACTGTGCCTTTAAGGCTCATATATTTAAAAGAGCTCTGTTCTGATTGGCTGCCCTGTATTACACCTTACTCAAAAAGCAGTCTGGGCTTAAACACTTCTTATAACTTCAGTGTGAGTGGGCGGAGCTAAAGTGCTGTATTTTGAATAGGGGGATGTATGTAAATGTGTTGGTTTTTGTAATGTTACAAAAACAGAGAATTCAAAAACAGTTTTTTTTTGCAGGTTAGTTTCCATAAACAGACTGTCTGTTCTGGGAAGTGAATGGTATGACTTGAAACCAAGCGTTTACATGGTATGAACTTATGATGATCTTATCTAAGAAAGAGAGGAAAATTCAGTTTTCCATGATGCAGGTCAAAGGATTAAGTGGGTAAGTGTGAGACTTAAACTCTGAAATACTAGGTAACTATTCTGGTCTTGGAAAAGAGTCTGTACTTCATAATTATCTGATTAACACCCAAAATTAGTGTAAAAGAGTGTCATATTTTTCCGTTTTTTGGGCAGTACATTAATCTTACAATATGTTTTCTCAATCATGAAAAGGAAATTAAAGTTTTAAGTGTTGTCCAAATGCAATATTCCACAATATGTCAGCATTTTTACCAATTTTGGTCTGCCAGGGATCAAATTTACATTGGATCTGTGATCATATCCTGTGAACTTGGAAATGACTTTGATGGCAAAAATGTTGCAGTGGGTGGAAAAAAAAGGCAAATTCTGTGTAAAGTTTGTGCCTTGACCTTGAGAAGGTAAGTAACAGGATTACTATAGATCCAGGTTCAAAGCGATTGCAGGATTAAGTGAATCTGAGGGATGCTGGAGATGCCGAAGTCTGATTAGTGAGCAGTAAAGAACATCCAGGTGCATTCAAACTCTGGGAGTTTGAGTATGTAGAAAAAAATCACACTGTTAAATAAACAGTATGCTGTAGAACGTTGAGTGCTTGGCCCCCTGATAATTGCCACATTACGTAAGCCGAAGCCCAGGGCACGTCAGGCGGAGCTGCTTCCTACAACATGACATCAAACCGAAGCACACAGTGCTGGTACGAGTGTTTTTTGTGAGGGAGGACGACGCGGGACTCACTCTCGTCAGGGTTGGGCGCTGCCAGGATGGCGCTGTGCTGTTTTTTCACCTGCTCCACGTCTTCCGACAGCTTCTCAATGCAGCCGCGAATCTCCTCCACCTGCAGCCCAACACAGCAACCGTTAAACATGGCCCAATTAAAAGAGTCTTAAACACAGGATCCTCAGTTCTCACTCTGAAACTTAGTTGTGTATCGGCTTCATCGTTACCTGAAAATACAGGGCACAAAGTTAGATCTTGGCAAAAGAGGTCACTAGAGCTAATACAGCTTCTCTTTCTGACATCACTGTGAGAATATTAAGGTTATTTAACCTATTTTAAGACATTTTTGCTTTCCTATTTACTGAAAATTGTGTATTCTGTTCAGAAATTAACAAATTTTTCAAGAAATAATTCTTCAAATGAACCAATTTCTGCAAACAAGCAAAAACAAAAAACAAAACAAGATGATTAATTCTGATTAATTCTGCTACACAGTATTGACATAAGCACATCATCCCTGCTAGGTAAACCAGTGCAGACCAGTATGGCTGGTCACCATCAAAACCAGCGTTATGTTGAGTTTGGATTCAGCTGAATCAGCACTAGTTTTCCTGTAGGGTTAGCAGATGTTAGATTCTGTCATAACAGGTTATTTCCAGTAATATAGGGGGCAGTGCAGGTCAGGGAACCAGCCCTGTGACCAGAAGGTCGCCGGTTCGATCCCCTCAGCTGACAGTCCATGACTGAAGTGCCCTTGAGCAAGACACCTAACCCCCAACTGCTCCCCGGCCTCCGTGGATAAGGCTGCCCACCGCTCCGGGCAAGTGTGCTCACTGCCCCCTAGTGTGTGTGTTCACTTGTGTGTATGTATGTGGGACTTTCACTGCACGGATGGTTAAATGCAGAGGTCTAATTCCACAGAGTGCAAACACAGAGACAGATGGTTGTAAATTCTTCTAATTCTAATATAAGCATGTCATGTTACTATTACCACTAATTTTGATGACAGGTGTCGTTACATGTGATGTTACAACAGCTCAATGCCACACTAGTTAGCCTTCATAACATCGAACATTATGACATCAGCCATGACAACCAGCAGTAACAGTAAGACAGCACTGAGCACAATGTGTTAGAACAACTTATGACAGCATCATGACATGTTCACGGCATGGTTATGTCAAATTCATTATGCCATGTTTATGTTTCTTCATCATTTGAGCTCAGCAGCTGCAGCTATGGACCAATAGAATTGCTCCAAAGCTGCTTGGGATAAAACCTATTTAACGTAACGTACATTAAACGTGAAGAATGTTTTCATTAATGTGGAGATGCTGGTTTCGGGTTGGATGGTAGCAAAAGTATAAATAACATACAGGCTGTGCAAAAGAACGTAGATCAAAAGTAGATGCATATTTTTAGAATTTAGAACCATTTTGCCAACTGTAGAATTAGACCTCTGCATTTAACCAATCCGTGCAGTGAAACACCCACACACACATGACGGATGTATAGCCAGACCTGGGGGAAATGGCTCAGTGCCTAAACTTACAAAGGGACCGAAGAGACCCTGTGGGGACCGAACTGGGACGGAGACTGGGACGGGGTCTGCTTTCATACATGCTAATAACAATAGAATTAGAGACCTTGAAAGCTGACATTGATTTAGCAAATGCTGTACAAAGTGATGAATCCAAAGCAATTGACACATCAACACAACGGTCTTCTTAACATTTGGCTGCCCTGACTGATGAATCAATTTACAGTCACCGGAGAAAGAAAAGCGTATGTTCAACTGTGTTTCTGTAAGAGAAACACTTTCTAAATAAAACGAGCTTCACCTGTGAAGTCACCGAAAAATTTCTACATGAAAAAACAAATGATAAACAAGAAATAAACAAATAAATGAAAGTGATTCAGCGCCGCCCTCTAAAGGCGTCATTAACAAGCAACAAATAAACAAACGTCTCTCAGCTCCGCCCTCTAAAGGCGTCATGAACAAGCAACAAATAAACAAACGTCTCTCAGCTCCGCCCTCTAAAGATGTCATTAACAAGCAACAAATAAACAAACGTCTCTCAGCTCCGCCCTCTAAAGACGTCATTAACAACCATCAAATACACAAACGCCGCTCAGCTCCGCCCTCTAAAGACGTCATTAACAACCATCAAATACACAAACGCCGCTCAGCTCCGCCCACTAAAGACGTCATTAACAACCATCAAATACACAAACGCCGCTCAGCTACGCCCTCTAAAGACGTCATTAACAACCATCAAATACACAAACGCCGCTCAGCTCCGCCCTCTAAAGACGTCATTAACAACCATCAAATACACAAACGCCGCTCAGCTCCGCCCTCTAAAGACGTCATTAACAACCATCAAATACACAAACGCCGCTCAGCTCCGCCCACTAAAGACGTCATTAACAACCATCAAATACACAAACGCCGCTCAGCTACGCCCTCTAAAGACGTCATTAACAACCATCAAATACACAAACGCCGCTCAGCTCCGCCCACTAAAGACGTCATTAACAACCATCAAATAAACAAACGTCACTCAGCGCCGCCCTCTAAAGACGTCATTAACAACCATCAAATAAACAAACGCCGCTCAGCTCCGCCCTCTAAAGGCGTCATTAACAAACATCAAATAAACAAATGCCGCTCAGCTCCGCCCTCTAAAGATGTTATAAACAACCATCAAATAAACAAACGTCACTCAGCGCCGGCCTCTAAAGGTGTCATTAACAAACATCAAATAAACAAACGTCGCTCAGCGCCGGCCTCTAAAGGCGTCATTAACAACCATCAAATAAACAAACATCTCTCAGCTCCGCCCTCTAAAGGCAACATTACCAAACATCAAATAAACAAACATCTCTCAGCTCCGCCCTCTAAAGGCATCATTACCAAACATCAAAGAAACAAATGTCTCTCAGCTCCGCCCTCTAAAGGCATCATTACCAAACATCAAAGAAACAAACGCCTCTCAGCTCCGCCCTCTAAAGGCATCATTACCAAACATCAAAGAAACAAACGCCTCTCAGCTCCGCCCTCTAAAGGCATCATTAGCAAACATCAAAGAAACAAACGTCTCTCAGGGCCGCCCTCTAAAGGCATCATTAGCAAACATCAAAGAAACAAACGCCTCTCAGCGCCGCCCTCTAAAGCCATCATTACCAAACATCAAAGAAACAAACGTCTCTCAGGGCCGCCTTCTAAAGGCATCATTACCAAACATCAAAGAAACAAACGTCTCTCAGGGCCGCCCTCTAAAGGCATCATTACCAAACATCAAAGAAACAAACGTCGCTCACCGCCGCCCTCTAAAGGCATCATTAGCAAACATCAAAGAAACAAACGCCTCTCAGCTCCGCCCTCTAAAGGCATCATTACCAAACATCAAAGAAACAAACGTCGCTCACCGCCGCCCTCTAAAGGCATCATTAGCAAACATCAAAGAAACAAACGTCTCTCAGCGCCGCCCTCTAAAGGCATCATTAACAAACATCAAAGAAACAAACGCCTCTCAGGGCCGCCCTCTAAAGGCATCAATACCAAACATCAAAGAAACAAACGTCTCTCAGCGCCGCCCTCTAAAGGCATCGTTAGCAAACATCAAAGAAACAAACGTCTCTCAGCGCCGCCCTCTAAAGGCATCATTAGCAAACATCAAAGAAACAAACGTCTTTCAGCCCCGCCCTCTAAAGGCGTCATTAACAAACATAAAATAAACAAAAGTCACTCAGCTCCGCCCCTAAAGGCGTCATTAACAAGCAACAAATAAACAAACCCCGCTCAGCGCTGCCCTCTAAAGGCATCATTAACAACCATCAAATTAACAATCGTCACTCAGCTCCGCCCTCTAAAGACGTCATTAACAGCCATCAAATAAACAAACGTCTCTCAGCGCCGCCCTCTAAAGGCGTCATTAACAAACATCAAGGAAACAAACGTCGCTCAGCGCCGCCCTCTAAAGGCATCATTACCAAACATCAAAGAAACAAACGTCTCTCAGGGCCGCCCTCTAAAGGCATCATTAACAAACATCAAACAAACAAACGTCTCTCAGGGCCGTCCTCTAAAGGCATCATTAGCAAACATCAAAGAAACAAACGTCTCTCAGGGCCGCCCTGTAAAGGCATCATTAGCAAACATCAAAGAAACAAACGTCTCTCAGGGCCGCCCTCTAAAAGCATCATTACCAAACATCAAAGAAACAAACATCTCTCAGCTCCGCCCTCTAAAGGCATCATTACCAAACATCAAAGAAACAAATGTCTCTCAGCTCCGCCCTCTAAAGGCATCATTACCAAACATCAAAGAAACAAACGCCTCTCAGCTCCGCCCTCTAAAGGCATCATTACCAAACATCAAAGAAACAAACGCCTCTCAGCTCCGCCCTCTAAAGGCATCATTACCAAACATCAAAGAAACAAACGTCGCTCACCGCCGCCCTCTAAAGGCATCATTAGCAAACATCAAAGAAACAAACGCCTCTCAGCGCCGCCCTCTAAAGCCATCATTACCAAACATCAAAGAAACAAACGTCTCTCAGGGCCGCCCTCTAAAGGTGTCATTACCAAACATCAAAGAAACAAACGTCTCTCAGGGCCGCACTCTAAAGGCATCATTACCAAACATCAAAGAAACAAACGTCTCTCAGGGCCACCCTCTAAACGCATCATTACCAAACATCAAAGAAACAAACGTCTCTCAGGGCCGCCCTCTAAACGCATCATTACCAAACATCAAAGAAACAAACGCCTCTCAGCTCCGCCCTCTAAAGGCATCATTACCAAACATCAAAGAAACAAACGCCTCTCAGCTCCGCCCTCTAAAGGCATCATTACCAAACATCAAAGAAACAAACGCCTCTCAGCTCCGCCCTCTAAAGGCATCATTACCAAACATCAAAGAAACAAACGTCGCTCACCGCCGCCCTCTAAAGGCATCATTAACAAACATCAAAGAAACAAACGCCTCTCAGGGCCGCCCGCTAAAGGCATCAATACCAAACATCAAAGAAACAAACGTCTCTCAGCGCCGCCCTCTAAAGGCATCGTTAGCAAACATCAAAGAAACAAACGTCTCTCAGGGCCGCCCTCTAAAGGCATCATTAGCAAACATCAAAGAAACAAACGTCTTTCAGCTCCGCCCTCTAAAGGCGTCATTAACAAACATAAAATAAACAAACGTCTCTCAGCGCCGCCCTCTAAAGGCGTCATTAACAAACATCAAGGAAACAAACGTCGCTCAGCGCCGCCCTCTAAAGGCATCATTACCAAACATCAAAGAAACAAACGTCTCTCAGGGCCGCCCTCTAAAGGCATCATTAACAAACATCAAACAAACAAACGTCTCTCAGGGCCGTCCTCTAAAGGCATCATTAGCAAACATCAAAGAAACAAACGTCTCTCAGGGCCGCCCTGTAAAGGCATCATTAGCAAACATCAAAGAAACAAACGTCTCTCAGGGCCGCCCTCTAAAAGCATCATTACCAAACATCAAAGAAACAAACATCTCTCAGCTCCGCCCTCTAAAGGCATCATTACCAAACATCAAAGAAACAAATGTCTCTCAGCTCCGCCCTCTAAAGGCATCATTACCAAACATCAAAGAAACAAACGCCTCTCAGCTCCGCCCTCTAAAGGCATCATTACCAAACATCAAAGAAACAAACGCCTCTCAGCTCCGCCCTCTAAAGGCATCATTACCAAACATCAAAGAAACAAACGTCGCTCACCGCCGCCCTCTAAAGGCATCATTAGCAAACATCAAAGAAACAAACGCCTCTCAGCGCCGCCCTCTAAAGCCATCATTACCAAACATCAAAGAAACAAACGTCTCTCAGGGCCGCCCTCTAAAGGTGTCATTACCAAACATCAAAGAAACAAACGTCTCTCAGGGCCGCACTCTAAAGGCATCATTACCAAACATCAAAGAAACAAACGTCTCTCAGGGCCACCCTCTAAACGCATCATTACCAAACATCAAAGAAACAAACGTCTCTCAGGGCCGCCCTCTAAAGGCATCATTACCAAACATCAAAGAAACAAACGCCTCTCAGCTCCGCCCTCTAAAGGCATCATTACCAAACATCAAAGAAACAAACGCCTCTCAGCTCCGCCCTCTAAAGGCATCATTACCAAACATCAAAGAAACAAACGCCTCTCAGCTCCGCCCTCTAAAGGCATCATTACCAAACATCAAAGAAACAAACGTCGCTCACCGCCGCCCTCTAAAGGCATCATTAACAAACATCAAAGAAACAAACGCCTCTCAGGGCCGCCCGCTAAAGGCATCAATACCAAACATCAAAGAAACAAACGTCTCTCAGCGCCGCCCTCTAAAGGCATCGTTAGCAAACATCAAAGAAACAAACGTCTCTCAGGGCCGCCCTCTAAAGGCATCATTAGCAAACATCAAAGAAACAAACGTCTTTCAGCTCCGCCCTCTAAAGGCGTCATTAACAAACATAAAATAAACAAAAGTCACTCAGCTCCGCCCCTAAAGGCGTCATTAACAAGCAACAAATAAACAAACCCCGCTCAGCGCCGCCCTCTAAAGGCATCATTAACAACCATCAAATTAACAATCGTCACTCAGCTCCGCCCTCTAAAGACGTCATTAACAGCCATCAAATAAACAAACGTCGCTCAGCTCCGCCCTCTAAAGGTGTCATTAACAAGCAACAAATAAACAAACGTCTCTCAGCGCCGCCCTCTAAAGGCATCATTAACAACCATCAAATTAACAATCGTCACTCAGCTCCGCCCTCTAAAGACGTCATTAACAGCCATCAAATAAACAAACGTCGCTCAGCTCCGCCCTCTAAAGGTGTCATTAACAAGCAACAAATAAACAAACGTCTCTCAGCGCCGCCCTCTAAAGTCATCATTATCAAACATCAAAGAAACAAACGTCTCTCAGGGCCGCCCTCTAAAGGCATCATTAACAAACATCAAACAAACAAACGTCTCTCAGGGCCGTCCTCTAAAGGCATCATTACCAAACATCAAAGAAACAAACGTCTCTCAGGGCCGCCCTCTAAAGGCATCATTAACAAACATCAAACAAACAAACGTCTCTCAGGGCCGCCCTGTAAAGGCATCATTAACAAACATCAAAGAAACAAACGTCTCTCAGGGCCGCCCTCTAAAAGCATCATTACCAAACATCAAAGAAACAAACGTCTCTCAGGGCCGCCCTCTAAAGGCATCATTACCAAACATCAAATAAACAAACGCCGCTCAGCGCCGCCCTCTAAAGACGTCATTAACAACCATCAAATAAACAAACCCTGCTCAGCTCCGCCCTCTAAAGACGTCATTAACAACCATCAAATACACAAACGCCGCTCAGCTCCGCCCTCTAAAGATGTCATTAACAACCATCAAATAAACAAACGTCGCTCAGCTCCGCCCTCTAAAGGTGTCATTAACAAGCAACAAATAAACAAACGTCTCTCAGCGCCGCCCTCTAAAGGCGTCATTAACAAACATCAAGGAAACAAACGTCGCTCAGCGCCGCCCTCTAAAGGCATCATTACCAAACATCAAAGAAACAAACGTCTCTCAGGGCCGCCCTCTAAAGGCATCATTAACAAACATCAAACAAACAAACGTCTCTCAGGGCCGCTCTGTAAAGGCATCATTAGCAAACATCAAAGAAACAAACGTCTCTCAGGGCCGCCCTGTAAAGGCATCATTAGCAAACATCAAAGAAACAAACGTCTCTCAGGGCCGCCCTCTAAAAGCATCATTACCAAACATCAAAGAAACAAACATCTCTCAGCTCCGCCCTCTAAAGGCATCATTACCAAACATCAAAGAAACAAATGTCTCTCAGCTCCGCCCTCTAAAGGCATCATTACCAAACATCAAAGAAACAAACGCCTCTCAGCTCCGCCCTCTAAAGGCATCATTACCAAACATCAAAGAAACAAACGCCTCTCAGCTCCGCCCTCTAAAGGCATCATTACCAAACATCAAAGAAACAAACGTCGCTGACCGCCGCCCTCTAAAGGCATCATTAGCAAACATCAAAGAAACAAACGCCTCTCAGCGCCGCCCTCTAAAGCCATCATTACCAAACATCAAAGAAACAAACGTCTCTCAGGGCCGCCCTCTAAAGGTGTCATTACCAAACATCAAAGAAACAAACGTCTCTCAGGGCCGCCCTCTAAACGCATCATTACCAAACATCAAAGAAACAAACGTCGCTCACCGCCGCCCTCTAAAGGCATCATTAGCAAACATCAAAGAAACAAACGCCTCTCAGCTCCGCCCTCTAAAGGCATCATTACCAAACATCAAAGAAACAAACGCCTCTCAGCTCCGCCCTCTAAAGGCATCATTACCAAACATCAAAGAAACAAACGCCTCTCAGCTCCGCCCTCTAAAGGCATCATTACCAAACATCAAAGAAACAAACGTCGCTCACCGCCGCCCTCTAAAGGCATCATTAACAAACATCAAAGAAACAAACGCCTCTCAGGGCCGCCCGCTAAAGGCATCAATACCAAACATCAAAGAAACAAACGTCTCTCAGCGCCGCCCTCTAAAGGCATCGTTAGCAAACATCAAAGAAACAAACGTCTCTCAGGGCCGCCCTCTAAAGGCATCATTAGCAAACATCAAAGAAACAAACGTCTTTCAGCTCCGCCCTCTAAAGGCGTCATTAACAAACATAAAATAAACAAAAGTCACTCAGCTCCGCCCCTAAAGGCGTCATTAACAAGCAACAAATAAACAAACCCCGCTCAGCGCCGCCCTCTAAAGGCATCATTAACAACCATCAAATTAACAATCGTCACTCAGCTCCGCCCTCTAAAGGCGTCATTAACAAACATAAAATAAACAAAAGTCTTTCAGCTCCGCCCCTAAAGGCGTCATTAACAAGCAACAAATAAACAAACCCCGCTCAGCGCCGCCCTCTAAATGCATCATTAACAACCATCAAATTAACAATCGTCACTCAGCTCCGCCCTCTAAAGACGTCATTAACAGCCATCAAATAAACAAACGTCGCTCAGCTCCGCCCTCTAAAGGTGTCATTAACAAGCAACAAATAAACAAACGTCTCTCAGCGCCGCCCTCTAAAGGCGTCATTAACAAACATCAAGGAAACAAACGTCGCTCAGCGCCGCCCTCTAAAGGCATCATTACCAAACATCAAAGAAACAAACGTCTCTCAGGGCCGCCCTCTAAAGGCATCATTAACAAACATCAAACAAACCAACGTCTCTCAGGGCCGTCCTCTAAAGGCATCATTACCAAACATCAAACAAACAAACGTCTCTCAGGGCCGCCCTCTAAAGGCATCATTAACAAACATCAAACAAACAAACGTCTCTCAGGGCCGCCCTGTAAAGGCATCATTAACAAACATCAAAGAAACAAACGTCTCTCAGGGCCGACCCTCTAAAGGCATCATTAGCAAACATCAAAGAAACAAACGTCTCTCAGGGCCGCCCTGTAAAGGCATCATTAGCAAACATCAAAGAAACAAACGTCTCTCAGGGCCGCCCTCTAAAAGCATCATTACCAAACATCAAAGAAACAAACATCTCTCAGCTCCGCCCTCTAAAGGCATCATTACCAAACATCAAAGAAACAAATGTCTCTCAGCTCCGCCCTCTAAAGGCATCATTACCAAACATCAAAGAAACAAACGCCTCTCAGCTCCGCCCTCTAAAGGCATCATTACCAAACATCAAAGAAACAAACGCCTCTCAGCTCCGCCCTCTAAAGGCATCATTACCAAACATCAAAGAAACAAACGTCGCTGACCGCCGCCCTCTAAAGGCATCATTAGCAAACATCAAAGAAACAAACGCCTCTCAGCGCCGCCCTCTAAAGCCATCATTACCAAACATCAAAGAAACAAACGTCTCTCAGGGCCGCCCTCTAAAGGTGTCATTACCAAACATCAAAGAAACAAACGTCTCTCAGGGCCGCCCTCTAAACGCATCATTACCAAACATCAAAGAAACAAACGTCGCTCACCGCCGCCCTCTAAAGGCATCATTAGCAAACATCAAAGAAACAAACGCCTCTCAGCTCCGCCCTCTAAAGGCATCATTACCAAACATCAAAGAAACAAACGCCTCTCAGCTCCGCCCTCTAAAGGCATCATTACCAAACATCAAAGAAACAAACGCCTCTCAGCTCCGCCCTCTAAAGGCATCATTACCAAACATCAAAGAAACAAACGTCGCTCACCGCCGCCCTCTAAAGGCATCATTAACAAACATCAAAGAAACAAACGCCTCTCAGGGCCGCCCGCTAAAGGCATCAATACCAAACATCAAAGAAACAAACGTCTCTCAGCGCCGCCCTCTAAAGGCATCGTTAGCAAACATCAAAGAAACAAACGTCTCTCAGGGCCGCCCTCTAAAGGCATCATTAGCAAACATCAAAGAAACAAACGTCTTTCAGCTCCGCCCTCTAAAGGCGTCATTAACAAACATAAAATAAACAAAAGTCACTCAGCTCCGCCCCTAAAGGCGTCATTAACAAGCAACAAATAAACAAACCCCGCTCAGCGCCGCCCTCTAAAGGCATCATTAACAACCATCAAATTAACAATCGTCACTCAGCTCCGCCCTCTAAAGGCATCATTAACAAACATAAAATAAACAAAAGTCTTTCAGCTCCGCCCCTAAAGGCGTCATTAACAAGCAACAAATAAACAAACCCCGCTCAGCGCCGCCCTCTAAATGCATCATTAACAACCATCAAATTAACAATCGTCACTCAGCTCCGCCCTCTAAAGACGTCATTAACAGCCATCAAATAAACAAACGTCGCTCAGCTCCGCCCTCTAAAGGTGTCATTAACAAGCAACAAATAAACAAACGTCTCTCAGCGCCGCCCTCTAAAGGCGTCATTAACAAACATCAAGGAAACAAACGTCGCTCAGCGCCGCCCTCTAAAGGCATCATTACCAAACATCAAAGAAACAAACGTCTCTCAGGGCCGCCCTCTAAAGGCATCATTAACAAACATCAAACAAACCAACGTCTCTCAGGGCCGTCCTCTAAAGGCATCATTACCAAACATCAAACAAACAAACGCCTCTCAGCGCCGCCCTCTAAAGGCATCATTAACAAACATCAAACAAACAAACGTCTCTCAGGGCCGCCCTGTAAAGGCATCATTAACAAACATCAAAGAAACAAACGTCTCTCAGGGCCGACCCTCTAAAGGCATCATTAGCAAACATCAAAGAAACAAACGTCTCTCAGGGCCGCCCTCTAAAAGCATCATTACCAAACATCAAAGAAACAAACGTCTCTCAGGGCCGCCCTCTAAAGGCATCATTACCAAACATCAAAGAAACAAACGTCTCTCAGGGCCGCCCTCTAAAGGCATCATTAACAAACATCAAACAAACAAACGTCTCTCAGGGCCGCCCTGTAAAGGCATCATTAACAAACATCAAAGAAACAAACGTCTCTCAGGGCCGACCCTCTAAAGGCATCATTAGCAAACATCAAAGAAACAAACGTCTCTCAGGGCCGCCCTCTAAAAGCATCATTACCAAACATCAAAGAAACAAACGTCTCTCAGGGCCGCCCTCTAAAGGCATCATTACCAAACATCAAATAAACAAATGCCGCTCAGCGCCGCCCTCTAAAGACGTCATTAACAACCATCAAATAAACAAACCCTGCTCAGCTCCGCCCTCTAAAGACATCAATAACAACCATCAAATACACAAACGCTGCTTAGCTCCGCCCTCTAAAGACGTCATTAACAACCATCAAATACACAAACGCCGCTCAGCTCCGCCCTCTAAAGACGTCATTAACAACCATCAAATACACAAACGCCGCTCAGCTCCGCCCACTAAAGACGTCATTAACAACCATCAAATAAACAAACGTCACTCAGCGCCGCCCTCTAAAGACGTCATTAACAACCATCAAATAAACAAACGCCGCTCAGCTCCGCCCTCTAAAGGCGTCATTAACAAACATCAAATAAACAAACGCCGCTCAGCTCCGCCCTCTAAAGACGTTATAAACAACCATCAAATAAACAAACGTCACTCAGCGCCGGCCTCTAAAGGTGTCATTAACAAACATCAAATAAACAAACGTCACTCAGCGCCGGCCTCTAAAGGCGTCATTAACAACCATCAAAGAAACAAACATCTCTCAGCTCCGCCCTCTAAAGGCATCATTACCAAACATCAAATAAACAAACATCTCTCAGCTCCGCCCTCTAAAGGCATCATTACCAAACATCAAAGAAACAAATGTCTCTCAGCTCCGCCCTCTAAAGGCATCATTACCAAACATCAAAGAAACAAACGCCTCTCAGCGGCGCCCTCTAAAGCCATCATTACCAAACATCAAAGAAACAAACGCCTCTCAGCTCCGCCCTCTAAAGGCATCATTAGCAAACATCAAAGAAACAAACGCCTCTCAGCGGCACCCTCTAAAGCCATCATTACCAAACATCAAAGAAACAAACGTCTCTCAGGGCCGTCCTCTAAAGGCATCATTAACAACCATCAAATGAACAAACGCCTCTTAGCGCCGCCCTCTAAATGCATCATTAACAAACATCAAGGAAACAAACGTCTCTCAGGGCCGCCCTCTAAAGGCGTCATTAACAAACATCAAGGAAACAAACGTCTCTCAGGGCCGCCCTCTAAAGGCATCATTAACAAACATCAAAGAAACAAACGTCTCTCAGCACCGCCCAGTAAAGGCATCATTAACAAACATCAAAGAAACAAACGTCTCTTAGCGCCGCCCTCTAAAGGCATCATTAACAAACATCAAGGAAACAAACGTCTCTCAGCGCCGCCCTCTAAAGGCATCATTAACAAACATCAAAGAAACAAACGTCTCTCAGCACCGCCCAGTAAAGGCATCATTAACAAACATCAAAGAAACAAACGTCTCTTAGCGCCGCCCTCTAAAGGCATCATTAACAAACATCAAAGAAACAAACGACTCTCAGCACCGCCCTCTAAACGCATCATTAACAATCATCAACTAAACAAACGCCTCTCAGTGCCGCCCTCTAACATTCTATTAACAACCATCAAATGAACAAAGGTCTTTAAGTGCCGCCCTCTAAAGGCGTCATTAACAACCATCAAATGAACAAAGGTCTTTAAGTGCCGCCCTCTAAAGGCGTCATTAACAACCATCAAATGAACAAAGGTCTTTAAGTGCCGCCCTCTGAAGGCATCATTACGAAACATCAAGGAAAATAACGTCTCTTAGCACCGCCCAGTAAAGGCATCATTAACAAACATCAAAGAAACAAACGACTCTCAGCACCGCCCTCTAAAGGCATCATTAACAAACATCAAGGAAATAAACGTCTCTCAAGGCCGCCCTCTATAGGCATCATTAACAACCATCAAATGAAGAAAGGTCTTTAAGTGCCGCCCTCTAAAGGCGTCATTAACAACCATCAAATGAACAAAGGTCTTTAAGTGCCGCCCTCTAAAGGCGTGTTTAACAACCATCAAATGAACAAAGGTCTTTAAGTGCCGCCCTCTGAAGGCATCATTACGAAACATGAAAGAAACAAACGTCTCTGAACGCCGCCCTCTAATGGCATCATTAACAAACATCAAGGAAACAAACGTCTCTCAGCACCGCCCAGTACAGGCGTCATTAACAAACATCAAGGAAATAAACGTCTCTCAAGGCCGCCCTCTATAGGCATCATTAACAAACATCAATTAAACACACACCTCTCAGCGCCACCCTCTATAGGCATCATTAACAAACATCAATTAAACAAACGTCTCTGAACGCCGCCCTCTATAGGCATCATTAACAAACATCAATTAAACAAACGTCTCTCAGCGCCGCCCTCTAAAGGCATCATTAACAAACATCAAAGAAACAAACGACTCTCAGCACCGCCCAGTAAAGGCATCATTAACAAACATCAGCTAAACAAACGCCTCTCAGCGCCGCCCTCTAACATTCTATTAACAACCATCAAATGAACAAAGGTCTTTAAGTGCCGCCCTATAAAGGCGTCATTAACAACCATCAAATGAACAAAGGTCTTTAAGTGCCGCCCTCTGAAGGCATCATTACGAAACATCAAGGAAACAAACTCAGCACCGCCCAGTAAAGGCGTCATTAACAAACATCAAGGAAATAAACGTCTCTCAAGGCCGCCCTCTATAGGCATCATTAACAAACATCAAATAAACAAATGTCTCTCAGCACCGCCCAGTAAAGTCATCATTAACAAACATCAAGGAAACAACCGACTCTCAGGGCCGCCCTCTAAAGGCATCATTAACAACCATCAAATGAACAAACGCCTCTCAGCGCCGCCCTCTAAAGGCATCATTAACAAACATCAAGGAAATAAACGTCTCTCAGGGCCGCCCTGTAAAGGCGTCATTAACAACCATCAAATGAACAAACGCCTCTCAGCACCGCCCAGTAAAGGCATCATTAACAAACATCAAGGAAATAAACGTCTCTCAGGGCCGCCCTGTAAAGGCGTCATTAACAACCATCAAATGAACAAAGGTCTTTAAGTGCCGCCCTCTAAAGGCATCATTAACAAACATCAAGGAAACAAACGTCTCTCAGCACCGCCCAGTAAAGGCATCATTAACAAACATCAAGGAAATAAACGTCTCTCAAGGCCGCCCTCTATGGGCATCATAAACAAACATCAAATAAACAAACGTCTCTCAGCACCGCCCAGTAAAGGCATCATTAACAAACATCAATTAAACAAACGTCTCTGAATGCCGCCCTCTAAAGTCGTCATTAACAAACATCAAAGAAACAAACGACTCTCAGGGCCGCCCTGTAAAGGCATCATTAACAAACATCAAAGAAACAAACGTCTCTGAGCGCCGCCCTCTAAAGGCATCATTAACAATCATCAAATAAACAAATGCCTCTCAGCGCCGCCCTCTAAAGGCATCATTAACAAACATCAAGGAAACAAACGTCTCTCAGGGCCGCCCTCTAAAGTCGTCATTAACAACCATCAAATGAACAAAGGTCTTTAAGTGCCACCCTCTAAAAGCGTCATTAACAACCATGAAATGAACAAAGGTCTTTAAGTGCCGCCCTCTGAAGGCATCATTACCAAACATCAAAGAAACGTCTCTCAGGGCCGCCCACTGAAGGCATCATACACAAACATCTAATAAACATCGCTCAGCATCGCCCTCTAAAGGCTTCTTAAATAACCATTATATAAACAAACATCGCTCAGCGTCGCCTTCTAAAGGCGTCATTAACAACCATCAAATAAACAAACATCGCTCAGTGTTGCCCTCTAAAGGCGTCATTAACAAACGTCAAATAAACAAAAGACACTAAGCGCCGCCCTCTAAAGATGTCATTAACAACCATTAAATGAACAAACATCGCTCAGCACTGCCCTGTAAAGGCATCATTCTTCTTCTTCTTCTTTAGGCTGCTCCCTTTAGGGGTCGCCACAGCAGATCATCTGCCTGCATCTTGCCTTCACTGTCCCTCTGATCTGCTAATTTCTAATCTTGTCCATCCTTGTCACTCCCAACGAAAATCTCAGCATCTTCATCTCCAACCACCTCCAGCTCAGCCTCCTGTCTTTTAGACAGAGCCACAGTCTCCAAACCATACATCATAGCAGGACGCACTACTGTCTTGTAAACCTTCCCTTTCACTCTTGCTGCTATCCTTCTGTCACACATCAGCCCTGACATCCGTCTCCACCCACTCCATCCTGCCTGCACCCTCTTCTTCACGTCTTTTCTACACTGTCCATTGCTCTGGATGGTTGACCCAAGATATTTGAAGTCATCCACCTTTACGACCTCTACTCCTTGCATCTTCACCTTTCCACCTGCCTCCCTCTCATTCACACATGTATTCCATCTTGTCTCTACTGACCTTCATTCCTCTCCTCTCCAGTGCAAACCTCCACCTCTCCAGATTCTCTTCCACCTGCTCTCTACTCTCACCACAGATTACAATGTCATCTGCAAACATCATGGTCCATGGAGCCTCCTGCCTGACAACATCTGTCAACCTGTAAATCACCATTGCAAACAAGAAGGGGCTCAAAGCTGATGACTGATGTAACCCTACCTTCACCTTGAAACCATTTGTCACTCCAACTGCACACCTCACCACTGTCTCACTATCCTCATACATGTCCTGCACCACCCTAACATACTTTTCAGCTACACCTGACTTCCTCATACAGTACCACAGTTCCTCTCGTGGCACCCTATCATATGCCTTCTCTAGATCCACAAAGACACAATGCTGCTCCTTCTGACCTTCTCTGTACTTCTCTACCAACACTCTCAACGCAAAAATTGCATCTGTGGTTCTCTTTCTGGGCATGAAACCAAACTGCTGCTCACTGATCTGAACCTTTCGCCTTAGCCTTGCTTCAACAACTCTTTCCCATACCTTCATGGTGTGGCTCATCAACTTTATACCTCTGTAGTTACTGCAGCTCTGCACATCACCCTTGTTCTTAAAAATGGGGATCAATACACTGCTTCTCCACTCATCAGGCATCCTCTCACTCTCCAGGATTTTGTTAAACAACCTGGTTAAAAAGTCCACTGCCTTCTCTCCTAAACATCTCCATACCTCCACAGGTATGTCATCTGGACCAACTGCCTTTCCATTCTTCATCCTTTTTAAAGATGCCCTCACTTCCACCTTAAAAATTCTCTGCACTTCCTGATCCACTATCTCTCCCCCCGTTGTCCTCCTCTCTCTCTCTCGTTTTCCTCATTCATTAGTTCTTCAAAGTTCTCCTTCCATCTACTCATCACTCTCTGTTCACTCACTAGTACATTTCCCTCTCTATCCTTTATCAGCCTAACCTGCTATACATCCTTTCCAGCTCTATCTCTCTGTTAGCCAAACGATACAAGTCCTTTACTCCTTCTTTACTGTCCAGCCTCTCATACAGCTCATCATAGGCCTGAGCCTTTGCCACCATTCTTTTTGCTATGCTACTAGCATCACAGTACTCCTGCCTACTTCCTTCATCTCTCTGGTTATCCCACTTTTTCTTAGCTGCCTTCTTCTTCTGAATACTCTCTTGGACCTCCTCATTCCACCACCAGCTTTCCTTGTCTTCTTTCCTCTGACCAGACGAAACACCCAACACATTTTTGCCAGTTTCTCTCACCAACTTAGCTGTAGTTTCCCAGTCCTCAGGTAGCTCCTCACTGTCCCCAAGGGCCTGTTGCAATTTTTCCCTGAACTGCCTGCAACCATCCTCCTGCTTCAGCTTCCACCATCTAATCTTTGGCTCTGTCTTCACTCTCTTATTCTTCTTCTTTGTTTCTAATCTCATTCTACAGACATCCACCCTATGCTGCCTTGCTACACTTTCCCCTGGTACCAATTTACAATCTCTAATCTCCTTTAGGTGGCATCTCCTGCTAAGGATATAATCCACTTGTGTGCACCTCCTTCCACTCTTGTATGTCACCCTGTGTTCTTCCCTCTTCTGAAAATACGTGTTCACCACAGCCATTTCCATTCTCTTTGCAAAATCTACAACCATCTGACCTTCCGCATTTCTGTCTTTCACACCATACATACCCAGCACCACTTCATCCCCTCTGTTCCCTTCACCAACATGTCCATTGAAGTCTGCACCAATCACCAATCTGTCCTCTCTAGGGACACCATCTACCACTTCATCCATCTTACTCCAAAATTCCTCTTTCTCCTCTAACTGACAACCAGCCTGTGGTGCATATGAACTGACCACATTCAAAATTATACCATCAACCTCCAACTTCAGGCTCATGATCATGTCTGACACTCTCTTTACATTCAGAACACTTTTCCCAAGCTGTTCCTTTAGGATTATCCCTACTCCATTTCTCTTCCTCTCTACACCATGATAGAACAGTTTGAATCCACCTCCAATGTTCCTGGTCTTGCTTCCTTTCCATTTGGTCTACTGGACACAGAATATCTACCTTCCTTCTCTCCATCATGTCTGCAAGCTCTCTGCCTTTACCAGTCATTGTCCCTATGTTCAGAGTCCCCTTTCCTTCTCTCTCGCTGCCATCTAACACGCCTTCCTCAACCGATCCGGTATGACATCATCATTGATCATATTTGTGATCCGCATGATAGTTCTGGCACAAGTTTTACGCCGGATGCCCTTCCTGACGCAAGCCTCACCATTTATCCGGGCTTGGGACCGGCACCAGAAGTACACAAATTACACCCCTAATGGCTGGTTTCTCTAAAGGCGTCATTAACAACCATTAAATAAACAAACAGCGCTCAGCGCCACCCTCCAAAGGCGTCATTAACAACCACCAAATAAACAAACATCGCTCAGTGCCGCCCTCTAAAGGCGTCATTAACAACCATTAAATAAACAAACATCGCTCAGCGCCGCCCTCTAAAGGCGTCATTAACAACCACCAAATAAACAAACATCGCTCAGTGCCGCCCTCTAAAGGCGTCATTAACAACCATTAAATAAACAAACATCGCTCAGCGCCGCCCTCTAAAGGCGTCATTAACAACCATTAAATAAACAAACATCACTCAGTGCCGCCGTCTAAAGGCGTCATTAACAACCTTTAAATAAACAAACATCACTCAGCGTAGCCTCTAAAGGCATCATTAACAATCATGAAATAAACAAAGATCGCTCAGTGCCGCCTCTAAAGACGTCAATAACAACCATTGAATAAACAAACATCGCTCCGCACCGCCCTCTAAAGGCATGATTAACAATCACCAAATAAATAATCATCGCTCAGCGCCGCCCTCTAAAGGCGTCATTAACAGCCATCACATAAAGAAAGGCCTCTAAGCACCGCCCACTGAAGGCGTCATAAACAAACATCAAATAAACATCACTCAGCATCGCCTCTAAAGGCATCATTAACAATCACCAAATAAACAAACATCGCTCAGCATCGCCTCTAAAGGCATCATTAACAATCACCAAACAAACAAACATCGCTCAGCGTCGCCTCTAAAGGCATCATTAACAATCACCAAATAAACATCGCTCAGCATCGCCCTCTAAAAGCATAATTAACAGCCATCAAATGAACAAACACCTCTAAGCACCGCCCACAGAAGGCGTTATAAACAAACATCAAATAAACATTGCTCAGCGCCGCCCTTTAAAGGCGTCATTAACAGCTAACACATAAAGAAAGGCCTCTAAGCACCGCCCACTGAAGGCATCAAAAATAAACATCAAATGAACATCGCTCAGCATCGCCCCCTAAAGGCGCCATTAACAGCCATCACATAAAGAAACGCCTCTAAGCACCGCCCACTGAAGGCGTCATAAACAAACATCAAATAAACATCGCTCAGCATCGCCCTCTAAAGGCGTCATTAACAGCATCACATAAAGAAACGCCTCTAAGCACCGCCCACTGAAGTCGTCATAAACAAACATCAAATAAACATCACTCAGCATCGCCCTCTAAAGGCATCATTAACAATCACCAAATAAACAAACATCGAACAGCGTCGCCTCTAAAGGCATCACTAACAATCACCAAATAAACATCGCTCAGCATCGCCCTCTAAAGGCATAATTAACATCCATCAAATAAACAAACGTCTTGAAGCGCCACCCACTGAAGGCGTCATAAATAAACATCAAATAAACATCGCTCAGCATCACCCTCTAAAGGCATAATCTACAGCCATCAAATGAACAAACGCCTCTAAGCACCGCCCACAGAAGGCGTCATAAACAAACATCAAATCAAAATCGTTCAGCATCGCCCTCTAAAGGCATAATTAACATCCATCAAATAAACAAACGTCTCGAAGCGCCACCCACTGAAGGCGTCATAAATAAACATCAAACAAACATCGCTCAGCATCGCCCTCTAAAGGCATAATCAACAGCCATCAAATGAACAAACGCCTCTAAGCATTGCCCACCGAAGGCGTCATAAACAACGATCAAATAAGCATCGATCAGCATCGCCTTCAAAAGGCGTCATTAACAACCATCAAATAAAAAAACGCCTCTAAGCATTGCCCACTGAAGGCGTCATAAACAAACATCAAATAAACATTGCTCAGCGCTGCCCTCTAAAGGCGTCATTAACAGCCATCAAATTAACAAACGCCTCTAAGCACCGCCCACTGAAGGCATCAAAAATAAACATCAAATGAACATCGCTCAGCATCGCCATCTAAAGGCGTCATTAACAGCCATCACGTAAAGAAACGCCTCTAAGCACCGCCCACTGAAGGCATCATAAACAAACATCAAATAAATATCGCTCAGAATCGCCCTCTAAAGGCATAATTAACAGCGATCAAATGAACAAACATCTCTAAGCACCGCCCACTGAAGGCGTGATAAACAAACATCAAATAAACATCGCTCAGAATCGCCCTCTAAAGGCGTCATTAACAGCCATCAAATGAACAAACGTCTCTAAGCACCGCCCACTGAGGGCGTCATAAACAAACATCAAATAAACATCGCTCAGCATCGCCCTCTAAAGGCATCATTAACAGCATCACATAAAGAAATGCCTCTAAGCACCGCCCACAGAAGTCGTCATAAACAAACATCAAGTAAACATCTCTCAGCATCGCCCTCTAAAGGCATAATTAATGACCATCAAATAAACAAAAGTCTCTCAGCGCCGCCCACTGAGGGCATCATAAACAAACATCAAATAAACAAACGCCACTCAGCGCCGCCCACTGAAGGTGACATTAACAAACATCAAGTAAACATCGCTCAGCATTGCCCTCTAAAGGCGTCATAAACAACCATCAAATAAACAAACGTCTCTCAGCGCCGCCCAATGAATGCATCATAAACAAACATCAAATAAAAATCGCTCAGCATCGCCGTCTAAAGGAGTCATTAACAACCATCAAATAAACAAACATCTCAAAGCACCGCCCAATGAATGCATCATAAACAAACATCAAATAAAAATCGCTCAGCATCGCCGTCTAAAGGAGTCATTAACAACCATCAAATAAACAAACGCCTCAAAGCGCCACCCACTGAAGGCGTCATAAACAAACATCAAGTAAACATCGCTCCGCATCGCCCTCTAAAAGAATCATTAACAACTATCAAATAAACAAAGTTCTCAAAGCACCGCCCACTGAAGGTGTCATAAACAAACATCTAATAAACATCGCTCAGCATCGCCATCTAAAGACATCATTAACAACCATCAAATAAACAAACGCCTCAAAGGACCGCCCACTGAGGGCGTCATAAACAAACATCAAGCAAACATTGCTCCGCATCGCCCTCTAAAGACATCATTAACAACCATCAAATAAACAAACTCCTCAAAGGACCGCCCACTGAAGGCGTCCTCAACAAACATCAAATAAACATCGCTCAGCATCGCCCTCTAAAAGAATCATTAACAACTATCAAATAAACAAAGTTCTTAAAGCACCGCCCACTGAAGGCGTCATTAACAAGCATCAAATAAACAAACGTCTCGAAGCACCGCCCACTGAAGGTGTCATAAACAAACATCAAATAAACATCGCTCAGCATCGCCCTCTAAAGACATCATTAACAACCATCAAATAAACAAACACCTCAAAGGACCGCCCACTGAGGGCGTCATAAACAAACATCAAGCAAACATTGCTCCGCATCGCCCTCTAAAGACATCATTAACAACCATCAAATAAACAAACGCCTCAAAGGACCGCCCACTGAAGGCGTCATCAACAAACATCAAATAAACATCGCTCAGCATCGCCCTCTAAAGGTGCCATTAACAAGCATCAAATAAACAAACGTCTCGAAGCACCGCCCACTGAAGGCGTCATAAACAACCATCAAATAAACATCGCTCAGCATCGCCCTCTAAAGGCGTCATTAACAACCATCAAATAAACAAATGCGCCGCCCACTGAAAGCGTCATTAATAAAGATCAAATAAACATCGCTCAGTATCGCCCTCTAAAGGCATCATTATCAACCATCAAATAAACAAACGCCTCAAAGCGCCGCCCACTGAAGGCGTCATTAACAAGCATCAAATAAACAAACGTCTCGAAGCACCGCCCACTGAAGGTGTCATAAACAAACATCTAATAAACATCGCTCAGCATCGCCCTCTAAAGACATCATTAACATCCATTAAATAAACAAACGACTCAAAGCGCCGCCCACTGAAGGCATCATAAACAAACATCAAGTAAACATCGCTGAGCATCGCCCTCTAAAGGCATCATTAACAACCATCAAATAAACAAACTTCTCAAAGCACCGCCCACTGAAGGTGTCATAAACAAACATCTAATAAACATCGCTCCGCATCGCCATCTAAAGACATCATTAACATCCATTAAATAAACAAACGACTCAAAGCGCCGCCCACTGAAGGCGTCATAAACAAACATCAAGTAAACATCGCTGAGCATCACCCTCTAAAGGCATCATTAACAACCATCAAATAAACAAACTTCTCAAAGCACCGCCCACTGAAGGTGTCATAAACAAACATCTAATAAACATCGCTCAGCATCGCCCTCTAAAGGCGTCATTAACAACCATCAAATAAACAAACGCCTCAAAGGACCGCCCACTGAAGGCGTCATCAACAAACATCAAATAAACATCGCTCAGCATCGCCCTCTAAAGGCGTCATTAACAACCATCAAATAAACAAACGCCTCAAAGCACCGCCCACTGAAGGCGTCATAAACAAACATCAAGTAAACATCGCTCAGCATCGCCCTCTAAAGGCATAATTAACAACCATCAAATAAACAAACATCTCAAAGCGCCGCCCACTGAAGGCGTCATAAACATTATGAAGGCGTCATAAACAAACATCAAGTAAACATCGCTCAGCATCGCTCTCTAAAGGCATAATTAACAGCCATCAAATAAACAAAGGTCTCTAAGCGCCGCCCTCTAAAGGCATCATTAACAACCATCAAATAAACAAATGTCTTGAAGCGCCGCCCACTGAAGTCTTTATAAACATTATGAAGGCGTCATAAACAAACATCAAGTAAACATCGCTCAGCATCGCCCTCTAAAGGCATAATTAACAGCCATCAAATAAACAAAGATCTCTAAGCGCCGCCCTCTAAAGGCATCATTAACAACCATCAAATAAACAAATGTCTTGAAGCGCCGCCCACTGAAGTCTTTATAAACATTATGAAGGCGTCATAAACAAACATCAAGTAAACATCGCTCAGCATCGCCCTCTAAAGGCATAATTAACAGCCATCAAATAAACAAATGCCTCGAAGCGCTGCCCACTGAAGGTGTCATTAACCACCATCAAATAAACAAATGCCTCGATGCGCCGCCCACTGAAGGTGTCATTAACAACCATCAAATAAACAAACGTCTCAAAGTGCCGCCCACTGAAGGCGTCATTAACAAACATCAAATAAACATCGCTCAGCATCGCCCTCTAAAGGCGTCATTAACAACCATCAAATAAACAAATGCGTCGATGCACCGCCCACTGAAGGAGTCATTAACAAAGGTCAAATAAACATCGCTCAGCATCGCCCTCTAACGGCATAATTAACAAACATCAAATAAACAAACGTCTCTAAGCACCGCCCACTGAAAGCGTCATAAACAAACATCAAATCAACATCGCTGAGCATCGCCCTGTAAAGGCATAATTACCAACCATCAAATAAACATCGCTCAGCATTGCCCTCTAAAGGCGTCATTAACAACCATCAAATAAACAAATGTCTGAAAGCGCCGCCCACTGAAGGCGTCATAAACAAACATCAAATAAACATCGCTCAGCATCGCCCTCTAAAGGCATAATTAACAACCATCAAATAAACAAACATCTCAAAGCGCCGCCCACTGAAGTCGTCATAAACAAACATCAAATAAACAAATGTCTGAAAGCGCCGCCCACTGAAGGCGTCATAAACAAACATCAAATAAACATCGCTCAGCATCGCCCTCTAAAGGCATAATTAACAGCCATCAAATAAACAAAGGTCTCTAAGCGCCGCCCTCTAAAGGCATCATTACCAACCATCAAATAAACAAACGTCTCAAAGCGCCACCCACTGAAGTCTTCATAAACATTATGAAGGCGTCATAAACAAACATCAAGTAAACATCGCTCAGCATCGCCCTCTAAAGGCATAATTAACAGCCATCAAATAAACAAAGGTCTCTAAGCACCGCCCTCTAAAGGCATCATTAACAACCATCAAATAAACAAATGTCTTGAAGCGCCGCCCACTGAAGTCTTTATAAACATTATGAAGGCGTCATAAACAAACATCAAGTAAACATCGCTCAGCATCGCCCTCTAAAGGCATAATTAACAGCCATCAAATAAACAAATGCCTCGAAGCGCTGCCCACTGAAGGTGTCATTAACCACCATCAAATAAACAAATGCCTCGATGCGCCGCCCACTGAAGGTGTCATTAACAACCATCAAATAAACAAACGTCTCAAAGTGCCGCCCACTGAAGGCGTCATTAACAAACATCAAATAAACATCGCTCAGCATCGCCCTCTAAAGGCGTCATTAACAACCATCAAATAAACAAATGCGTCGATGCACCGCCCACTGAAGGAGTCATAAACAAACATCAAGTAAACATCGCTCAGCATCGCCCTCTAAAGGCATAATTAACAGCCATCAAATAAACAAACGTCTCTAAGCACCGCCCACTGAAAGCGTCATAAACAAACATCAAATCAACATCGCTGAGCATCGCCCTGTAAAGGCATAATTACCAACCATCAAATAAACATCGCTCAGCATTGCCCTCTAAAGGCGTCATTAACAACCATCAAATAAACAAATGTCTCAAAGCGCCACCCACTGAAGGCGTCATTAACAAACATCAAATAAACATCGCTCAGCATCGCCCTCTAAAGGCATAATTAACAGCCATCAAATAAACAAACCTCTCTAAGCACCGCACACTGAAGTCATCACTAACAACCATCAAATAAACAAATGCCTCGAAGCAACTCCCACTGAAGGCGTCATAAACAAACATCAAATAAACATCGCTCAGCATCGCCCTCTAAAGGCATCATTACCAACCATCAAATAAACAAATGTCTCTAAGCGCCGCCCACTGAAGGCGTCATTAACAAACATCAAATAAACATCGCTCAGCATCGCCCTCTAAAGGCATAATTAACAGCCATCAAATAAACAAACCTCTCTAAGCACCGCACACTGAAGTCATCACTAACAACCATCAAATAAACAAATGCCTCGAAGCAACTCCCACTGAAGGCGTCATAAACAAACATCAAATAAACATCGCTCAGCATCGCCCTCTAAAGGCATCATTACCAACCATCAAATAAACAAATGTCTTGAAGCGCCGCCCACTGAAGTCTTTATAAACATTATGAAGGCGTCATAAACAAACATCAAGTAAACATCGCTCAGCATCGCCCTCTAAAGGCATAATTAACAGCCATCAAATAAACAAATGCCTCGAAGCGCTGCCCACTGAAGGTGTCATTAACCACCATCAAATAAACAAATGCCTCGATGCGCCGCCCACTGAAGGTGTCATTAACAACCATCAAATAAACAAACGTCTCAAAGTGCCGCCCACTGAAGGCGTCATTAACAAACATCAAATAAACATCGCTCAGCATTGCCCTCTAAAGGCGTCATTAACAACCATCAAATAAACAAACGCCTCTAAGCACCGCCCACTGAAAGCGTCATAAACAAACATCAAATCAACATCGCTGAGCATCGCCCTGTAAAGGCATAATTACCAACCATCAAATAAACATCGCTCAGCATTGCCCTCTAAAGGCGTCATTAACAACCATCAAATAAACAAATGTCTCAAAGCGCCACCCACTGAAGGCGTCATTAACAAACATCAAATAAACATCGCTCAACATCGCCCTCTAAAGGCATAATTAACAGCCATCAAATAAACAAACCTCTCTAAGCACCGCACACTGAAGTCATCACTAACAACCATCAAATAAACAAATGCCTCGAAGCAACTCCCACTGAAGGCGTCATAAACAAACATCAAATAAACATCGCTCAGCATCGCCCTCTAAAGGCATCATTACCAACCATCAAATAAACAAATGTCTCTAAGCGCCGCCCACTGAAGGCGTCATTAACAAACATCAAATAAACATCGCTCAGCATCGCCCTCTAAAGGCATAATTAACAGCCATCAAATAAACAAACCTCTCTAAGCACCGCACACTGAAGTCATCACTAACAACCATCAAATAAACAAATGCCTCGAAGCAACTCCCACTGAAGGCGTCATAAACAAACATCAAATAAACATCGCTCAGCATCGCCCTCTAAAGGCATCATTACCAACCATCAAATAAACAAATGTCTTGAAGCGCCGCCCACTGAAGTCTTTATAAACATTATGAAGGCGTCATAAACAAACATCAAGTAAACATCGCTCAGCATCGCCCTCTAAAGGCATAATTAACAGCCATCAAATAAACAAATGCCTCGAAGCGCTGCCCACTGAAGGTGTCATTAACCACCATCAAATAAACAAATGCCTCGATGCGCCGCCCACTGAAGGTGTCATTAACAACCATCAAATAAACAAACGTCTCAAAGTGCCGCCCACTGAAGGCGTCATTAACAAACATCAAATAAACATCGCTCAGCATCGCCCTCTAAAGGCGTCATTAACAACCATCAAATAAACAAATGCGTCGATGCACCGCCCACTGAAGGAGTCATTAACAAAGGTCAAATAAACATCGCTCAGCATCGCCCTCTAACGGCATAATTAACAACCATCAAATAAACAAACGTCTCTAAGCACCGCCCACTGAAAGCGTCATAAACAAACATCAAATCAACATCGCTGAGCATCGCCCTGTAAAGGCATAATTACCAACCATCAAATAAACATCGCTCAGCATTGCCCTCTAAAGGCGTCATTAACAACCATCAAATAAACAAATGTCTCAAAGCGCCACCCACTGAAGGCGTCATTAACAACCATCAAATAAACAAACCTCTCTAAGCACCGCACACTGAAGTCATCACTAACAACCATCAAATACACAAATGCCTCGAAGCAACTCCCACTGAAGTCTTTATAAACAAACATCAAATCAACATCGTTCAGCATCGCCCTCTAAAAGCATAATTAACAACCATCAAATCAACAAACGTCTCTAAGCGCCGCCCACTGAAGGCGTCATTAACAAACATCAAATAAACATCGCTCAGCATCGCCCTCTAAAGGCGTCATTAACAACCATCAAATAAACAAACGTCTCTAAGCACCGCCCACTGAAGGCGTCATAAACAAACATCAAATAAACATCGCTCAGCATCGCCCTCTAAAGGTGTTATTGACAACCATCATATAAAGAAACGTCTCTAAGCACCGCCCACTGAAGGCGTCATAAACAAACATCTAATAAACATCACTCAGCATCGCGCTCTAAAGGTGTTATTGACAACCATCAAATAAACAAACATCTCTAAGCACCGCACACTGAAGGCGTCATAAACAAACATCAAATAAACATCGCTCAGCATCGCCCTCTAAAGGTGTTATTGACAACCATCATATAAAGAAACGTCTCTAAGCACCGCCCACTGAAGGCGTCATAAACAAACATCAAATAAACATCACTCAGCATCGCCCTCTAAAGGCGTCATTGACAACCATCAAATAAACAAACGTCTCTAAGCACCGCCCACTGAAGGCGTCATAAACAAACATTAAGTAAACATTGCTCAGTATCGCCCTCTAAAGGCATCATTAACAACCATCAAATAAACAAACGCCTCGAAGCGCCGCCCACTGAAGGTATCATAAACAAACATCAAATAAACATCGCTCAGCATCACCTTCTTAAGGTGTCATTGACAACCATCAAATAAACAAACATTTAACAAAAAAATGTTATTTACTGTCGCCCTCTAGAGGATCGCCTCAAAAGTCCCCGTTTATAATTTTAACAGCTTTCTAAGAGCCATAATGAGTCTAGTTCAGTTTTTTGATGTTTATATCTTGGTCTTTCTAACACTCGAAGGGACACGTCACTGAAACCTCAGCTTAATGCCCGGATGCAGACCTCACAAGCCTAAATGCTGATTATCTAACCTGGGTTTTTCTACCATATAAACAGGCTCTGCTTCAGTGCCATCCTTCCTGGCCACCCTGAGCATGAGTGATCTTTGCTCTGAGATCCCCCTCGAGCCACCGCGCCCGCAGGGTTCTCCTGCCCTGCAGATTCAGCAGTTAGTTGCTATTCTGGATACACTACTCTGCGAATGAGACCTCAAAGCAGCTCCAAAGTTCAGTGACTGCATTCATTTCCAACTCATAGAAAAGACACGTGGCTATGGACGCGATCTAAAGGTGCTGAAGAATGATTTATGAATGCATAATGAATTTTACGTCCCTTATGATATGTAACTGCAGGATTATGTGCTTACTTGGACATTTTGGGGAAAGAATTGAAAAATTTCATTACTGAATACTGAAACTGTAACAGTCTGTTCTGCTTCTGCTTCGAGGCTTTTGCTTTGTCCTCCTTGAAATCTGCTGCAGTGGACGAGCTTTCGTATGCATTACTAATCAATAGGGAAGAATCCCTGCATTAATTAATACAAGATTATATGTACACCAGGCCGTGTCCAGCTTCTTTACTGCAGTAAAAGGGCTACAGCTATAATGAGGTGGGTTAATTTGCAAAATACTGTACTAGCAAACAACCCAGTATAATTCATAAAAATACTTTGATAATAAAACAAATCATTCAGAAATATATTTATAACACAACTTTCTAGTGTAAGAAATGGGTGATTAAGTGATCCTTATTAGTCACACAACAGGGAAATTTCACCTTCGCAATCTAACCCATCCATGCAGTCAAACACACACACACTAGGGGGCAGTGAGCACACTTGCCAGGGGCGGCGGGCAGCCCTATCCGCAGCGCCTGCAGAGCATTAATGCATTAAATTGCAGAGAATTGTAAGTATCTACAGCCAATTTTGGCAGAAACGAGCAAGACAAGCTCTTCCATTCGGGTTCTTTTAAAACTTCGTACCGTATAAACAGTTCTTGATGCCTCTGTAAGTCAGCACACATCCATCTACGAAGGCGGCCGTCACATTTGCCCAGAACATATAAGTATGTAGTGTCCAAGAGTGGACGAACAAATTGCGGTTTAAACTGAGCGGTCAGTATATCAATATTTCTGATGTCATGTGAGGTCACGTGTTTCAAACCTTCAAATCCAGGTTTATTTCAGCTATTCAGGTTTCCGCTGTTCAGTGTTGCCATCACGTTTGCCAGCAAACATGCAAGGATTTCTTGTTTACAAGCTACTAAATACATTAATTACAACTTAATAACCGAATAACTGTTAAAAACGGCAAACGTTTCAGTCCAGCGGCTGTATTCACTCTGAAAGTCTGGCTGTTGTCACGGTGATAAAAACAGGCAAATGTTCGCAAAAGTGTGTTGTTATTATCAAACTGATAAAAAATAAGACAAAAGAGCTTATAAATTCCAGCAGCTGTGGTCAGATCAGTGTGCACTGAATAGCAGATGGTTGGTGCACCTTTGTGGGCGGAGCTTCCGAGGCTGAAACAAGCTAACTAGTTCTTGCAGTTTTTTAATAAAAAAAATACGTGATAAGATTAAAGAATGATAAGTATGATGTAATATATTAGTAACCGATTGTATTCGTCTAATTTGCATGATCTGCAATGCAGATTTCATGCCACATCATCTACTAACAGATTTTGTGGTTTCACTTTAGTTTAATGTACAGCTGTTCTTATCAGAACCACTCGGCATGTCTAAAACCAGCAGTTATCCTTCTATCTATCATCCTGAGGCCGAGCTCACCTGTTCAAAGAACTCATCCATGAAGTTTCCTCGGTCGACGTGGACGACTTCCTCATCATCGTCACTGTCCTTAGCCTGCAATGGAGTAAAAAAGAAGCGATGAGATCTGGATAGAGATTACTGTGAAATGAATTACTGTAGATATTTTACTATGATATTGATTTGATTGAAAGTTACTGTCGTGTGCACAAAAAAGAACAACATGCCATTTTTGCTGTTTCTGTCATTTTTTGGTGTAGAAGCAAAGAGAAAAAGACGAAGACAAACCAAACAACCTTTGCCGCTTAAGTAGTTTGCTGAAGCGGTTGGTTGGCGTGGTGGATAACACTACACCAATAAGAGTCCTTGGGCTAGACTCCTAATGCTACATTCACCTACTTCTACAAAATAGTTCGTGTTTAATATTTACATTTCTGAGAAAAGTATACCTATAAATGTAATTAGTGTAGAGTAATTAGACAATAGAACACAAGAGGGAGTGTGATGAATAGCAGCACAGCTATGATTCGGTCTCAGGTATGAGCTGAGGGTTAGTTCAGTAGATCATCGCTATTTTTCACCGTAACACACAACATCCAGGGTTCTATGGCTTTTATATCACAGTTCTGCAAAATAAAGAACAAAGTAAAGCAAAGAAGCCCCGAACTTTGCATGAAATGTGCTTCAAAATCGTCCGTTTCTTACATCAAAAGAAGCAGCACCTGACTACATTCCTAATATTGTGGGAATATTAGGTTGAGCTCAGCTTTTTCATTGTGCTCCAGGGGTTTCAATGTGGTTTGGTTCCAGTTTGACAACCACGGAAAGCTGTGAGTTTTTCCAAAAAGACTAACACGGATGGCTTATTACCTCAGCTAACGTTACCAGCCTCATCTTTTTCCTCACATTGTAACCGGCGAGGCAGTAAAACGATGCCAAATAGTGTAAATTTTGTTGAACGTTGTATTTATGTCGTTGAATTTGCATTAGTAGCACATAAAATGAGCTTGAACTTGAAGTTTGTCTCACTGAGATGCATTACATGATTAAATGATGCTGCACGCGAGGCCGTAATCGTAAAATAGAATCGCCCGTCAGAACTATTACATAATAATGTAATAACATCACCTCTTAAAAATGTGGTACTTCAGTGGTTCTGTACAGAGCCATGAACACTCCAAGAACCATTTGCATGCTTAATTGGTTCCCTGCATGGTGAATTGGTTCAGATGGATGGAGAATGTGCTGTATACGGTTCTATAAAGCAGCAAAAGGCTTCTGCTGCTATGATGTCGGTGCTGCATAGAAGTGTTTTCAAAAACACACCCCCCCATCAACAACGGTTCTGTGAGTGTTGATGGTTCTGAATAGAACCGCTCTTTTTTCAAGAGTATGGATAATCTAAAGGATTTGGCTGCCATTTTAGATCGGAGAATAAAGGCTTTATTTTGTTTACAGCAGTGGTGAGAATTACACAAAATGGAGCAGGACTGATGCTTGTGCTCCAGCTGTAAGTGACACGTCCAGGCCCTGCAGTGTTGTAGAGGATCAGCTAGTTGGAGGCCAGTCTAGTTCAGCCTGCCTGAAACTGCCACCCACGAGCCCGAGGAGCAAACCGAGCAGGGAAACAGACACAAACGCACTTTATGGCGCTGCAAGAGGAGAAGGCCAGGTTAATGGACAAATCGGATAACGTTTCCGTTCGCAATAAACCCATGACCGGGCCTTCTCAGCGTGGCGGACTTTGATAAATGGCCCGTATTCCGATGAAGTGACCCCGAGGTGCTCGTTGTTGGCAGGGAAGAGCGAGTCTGTCTGGCACGCGGCAGAAGACGAGCAGTTGCGCGGATATTACGGACTGTATGAATTAGACAAGAGCGCTGTCGGCATAAGCAATGCACCACTGCGCGAGCTGATAGGGCTGATATATGGCTCTTCTGCAAATATCCATAGATATGAAACTAAGAAACACTGTGATGCAGAAATATAAACCAATTTGTTTTGGGTCGTTTGTTTTCTTAAGAAAAAAAAAAAGGGAAATTGTGAAAATTGAAGTCTTAATACAGCGATAACATTGAAACATCCACATCTGTATCTTATTTGTCCAGTTTTCCACCCCACCATCAAAGTCCACTTGTAATGTTTGTGTGATTTTATCTACCATAAGTGAAGTCATTGGTTTTCCCAACCTCTCTTTACCCCTTAGAACGAATCAGGTTATTATCGGTAGTGTGCCTTTAAGACTGATGTACGTAAATGAGTTGAATACCGATTGGCTGACCTCAAAAAACTCAATAAACAGGCTCAATAAACAGTCCTGGCTGAAACACTCCTTATAACCTCGGTGTGAGTGTGTGGGGTTAAACTGTTGTCGGCTGCAAAGGCAAATCTATGCACATATGAAAACTAGAACGTCAGCACATCCTCTAGAGAGAACACACTTCTGCACGTTCATTTTAATGCACAATTACCGTTTATTTGCAGAATTGAGCTTTTTTTTAGGAAAAAAACAACATGAAATGTGGGCCTGTGCAAATATTATGGCACATTCTATGTCTATCTTTTCTCCAATATAAAAAATTCAGCAAATGAATAGAATATTTGGTCTAAAATTGTGGATGAAACTGCAAAGTGTGAGTCTACTGTAGGGCTCATTTTCACTAGGGGTGTTCAAATATGTGAATGCATGAACGATACGAATGTTTACATAGTACATAAAAACAAAACAATGTCATTTTGTCTGTGATATAGGCCCTTTAATGCAAGCTGTCTACTTACTTTTAAGCCAAAACGCAATGCTTAGTAGAGCCTATGAGACTTTTTAGTGCAAACTGAATCTGTATTAATGTACAGAATGCCTGACAGCTCATAAACATTGCCATTGAGAACACACACAGGGGATGTGCATACGATTCGGCCTCCTCACGCCATCGATCAGCGTATAATGCGGTGATGACGGTGTTTAGTTCAGCCACAGAGAGGCAGCGGACTGAGCAGTCGATAAACGTTCTCTGAGATGGCCTACAAAATGGCAGCCGCATCGAGGACATCTCTTCGCTGGTGCTTTTCGCATGTTGGCCAGAAAATGGGGCACTCTAATACACTGATACAGATCACATGTAGGGAGACGAGGGAGGCTGCGTGAACGCGATAAAAATAGCTTTTTTGTGTGCGTGTGTTCACTCGCATATGGACGGTGGGGGTAGGGCCGAGCTGCTAGGCTACGCTAGATTAGCTCAGAGACCATGTGGCTCCGGCAGCGGCGCAGCAGTCACCTCGGCTCGCGCCTCAGCCGCTCGACCTCGCCTCGGTTTAACCCTGAAACACCTCCTCGCCAGCTAAACCGCTGGAGCAGAGGCAGTTCTGCCTTAAAACATTCATTACATGGAGTCAGCACTGAGGCTGTGGCGATAGGCCTTCAGCATCCTCACTGATTTACCGCTGCGCACACAACCTACTAAGCTCTTCTGATTCTCTTAACGTCTTAATGTTCAACAATACGCTGCACGTGTCCTGAAAAAAACACGTAAACTTCCCCAGCTAAAGTGTTAATATGCTGAGACAGCAGTGAACAACGAAGCTTATATATATATATATATATACATGCTGGAAGCATCTGTAGCAAAAGCTGTCCATTTATGTAGAACGTTCCAACCAAATTGGATTTTCTTTTTCTTCCTGAGCATTTCTGAAATTAGTGTGAGATTTTATGCACCAAAAGCAGCCATAATTAATTTAACATGACCACTTCCCAATGATCTTAGAACTAAAAAGGCTGTTTTTGTTACTGGGTAACTTTAAGTTAATTGAGCTCTGTTCTGATTGGCTGCCTTGTATTGTGCGTATTTAAAACTAAACTGCTATAGGCTGAATGGGCGGAGCTAAATTGCTATAGGCTGAATGGTGGAGCTAAATTGCTATAGACTGAATGGTGGAGCTAAATTGCTATAGACTGAATGGGCGGGGCTAAACTGCTAAAGGATGATAGATCGGATGGTGCATATGCAAATGTGTTGGTTTCTCAGTGTATTCACCATAGACTCGCTCAGAGTGTAACTGGAGAGTGTTTACAGTGTTTACATACTGCATCAAAGTGTGGTAACATATAAACCTAAATGCTAATTGCAACATATTTCGATGGTCTTTGTTGAAGATGTTTTAGAAGACCTGAAGTCTCTGTGTGTGGTTTTTAAGGCTTTTATGGTGCTTTTAAAGTGTCCTCCATTTTTAAAGCCCTAAACATTGTGCATCCTTCCACGCGGCTCCTGCCGTGCTCATGATCTACTGTCCAGATTTAATGGCGTTTTTTCCTCCTCCTCTTTTCCAGAGAGGAATCTTTCTATCCCAGCATGTATAATTCATGAGCTGAAAGAGCTCCTGCTCCATACTGCACAGACACAGGCCTCTCCATTGCAGCAGATGTGTGGCGCTGCTGTTTGATGGTGCTGAGGAGTGATGTGGCTGAGCTGAATAAATGTGTGTTACAGACAAAAACGCTGTGCTGAGAAATTATAAGCACGCTACTTTATTTGACATCAGCTATCTCTGTTCCATCAGAGCTTAATACATAATTTACGCAAACACACCAGCGCTCCACACAAAGACATGCAAAAGGGGTAAGATGTAACATCTGCATGTCAGAAGAGAAAGTGACATGGTTCGTTAGCATGTAGTTTGGACAGCAAGTGTTCCAGCCAGTGTTCTTCAGCTGGATTAGCTCTTATGCTAGAGATCTAGTATATATGCTATAAAACAATATGTTGTTCCTTTCATTTATGCACCACATTCATTGTGTTTGAGGCTTTACCCAAACTGTCATCTCAGAGACTCAAGACTCGACCTGGACTCCCATCTCAGAGACTTAAGACTTGGACCCAGAATCTCATCTCAGAGACCCAAGCCTCAACCTGGACTCTCATCTCAGAGACTCAAGACTCGACCTAGACTCCCATCTCAGAGACTCAAGACTTGGACCCAGAATCTCATCTCAGAGACTCAAGACTTGACCTCGACTCTCATTTCAGAGACTCAAGTCTCGACCTAGACTCTCATCTCAGAGACTCAAAACTCGACCTGGACTCTCATCTCAGAGACTCAAGCCTTAGACCCAAAATCTCATCTCAGAGACTCAAGACTTGACTGGGACTCTCATCTCAGAGACTCAAGACTCGACCTGCACTCTCATCTCAGAGACTCAAGACTCGACCTGGACTCTCATCTCAGAGACTTAAGACTGGACCTGGACTCTCATCTCAGAGACTCAAGACTTGACCTAGACTCCCATCTCAGAGACTCAAGACTTGGAACCCAGAATCTCATCTCAGAGACTCAAGACTTGACCTCGACTCTCATTTCAGAGACTCAAGACTCGACCTAGACTCTCATTTCAGAGACTAAAAACTCGACCTGGACTCTCATCTCAGAGACTCAAGACTCGACCTGGACTCTCATCTCAGAGACTCAAGACTTGACCTAGACTCCCATCTCAGAGACTCAAGACTTGGACCCAGAATCTCATTTCAGAGACTCAAGACTCGACCTGCACTCTCATCTCAGAGACTCAAAACTCGACCTGGACTCTCATCTCAGAGACTCAAGACTCGACCTGGAATCTCATCTCAGAGACTCAAGACTCGACCTGGACTCTCATCTCAGAGATTCAGGACTCAAACCCGACTCTCATTTTAGAGACTCAATCCAGACTCTCATCTCAAATGCTTAACATTTCAACACCATAACACTCAATTTGCTGGGCTTTAAGCTCCAAGCTGCTCCATCCAGCTAACAAGAACAATAATTATGGTGCTACAGCACAGCTCTACTCTGAGTTTATAGCCAGACTAAGCAATTACTCACACACGTCATGTACGCTACGCTCAGACCTCTTTAAAAAGTGCAGAGTTTGCATGGCTAGCTGATTAGGTCACTCCTCACTGTTGTCTCCACCACTTCTGCCCCAAGTGGCCACTTGTGTAACGTAGGCATGACATACATCTGAAGGGCTGGTTGAAACGGGCGATGGCAAGCTAAAAAAAGGACTGAAACGGGGATCTGGAGTTCATGTAAAACACTGAGCTCCCCCACCTCCCCAGACGCACTCACACACAGTACAGCCAACAGCCGTCCAGCCGTCCAGCCGCCCACACTACTCCCAGCACACCTGAGCCAGGTAAACAACAGCTAGTTCCTGCCACACTCACTCTAAAAACACATTAAAAATTAAACTACAGAAATGTGCACTGGCTGTGGACCCTCGAGGACTTGATTACAAACCACTGTCCTGACCTTGCACTCACATAAAACATCCCATAACACAAAACGATGGGTGTATATGCTGCCACCCTCTCCTACCTTCTGTTTACCACCCTAACCCTAACCCTAACACCTGTCACATTCTTTTAGATGCAGGTAAAATGCAACGTAAATAAAAGTAACACTGTATTTAAAGGGAATTCCACCAATGTTTCAAAATTGAATATAAAAATCAGTGACTGAGAAGTAAACAATGTCATTCAGGGTGGTTTGACATGAAATGGTTGATGTTGATGATGATAAATTACAAAAGAAATCTGGAATAATGAGTTTTCTTTGGGGACTATTTTGCCGCCCTGCACCATGAATGGAGTTGAAGTTCTCTAAACTCTCATAAAACAGCGTCTCAGTCATCAGGCAGTGAATTCAGAACCAGTTCATGTAGGAACTTTCTGTGAGGGGCTTTTAGAGGGGGACGTCTGGTTCCCATCACCACCACTGTGGACAGTTCTGACCTGGTAAATTTATCTAGAACGAAAGTTTCATACCAGAGCGCTCTGAACTGCTCTGTTTACATCTGAACCACTTAATTATGCAGAAATTTTTGAAAGTCAGTGGAATTCCCCTGTGTCTATGTGGGTCTTCTGCACAAAGGTACAGCTGAGAATGACATACATGCTGAACATCAGCCGTAATGCTGTAAACTGTACAGAACAGGCTTAATAAATGTTTCTGTCATCATTGGTTTACAGTTTTTATAGCATTAAAAATTGCCAGTTGCTCTTTACATTGTGTGAACATTTCATAATAATAAACGGACCAATAGAAATGCGTCAAAATGACTTCAAATAAAACTTCATTGTGGCAGTCATGGGCTGGAGGTTAGGGAACCAGCCTCGTGACTGGAAGGTCGCCGGTTCGAGCCGACAGCACATAACTGAGGTGTCCTTGAGCAAGACACCTAACCCCCAACTTCTCCCTGGGCGCTGTGGATTGGGCTGCCCACCGCTCCAGGCAAGTGTGCTCACTGTCCCCCAGTGTGTGTGTGTGCTCACTAGTGTGTATGTGGTGTTTCACTGCACGGATGGATTAAATGTGGAGGTGAAATTTCCACGTTGTGGGACTAATAAGGGTCACTTAATCTTAATTAAAAGCCAAGAATGTTTTGCCTCTTCTCTTAACGTGTTAAATTGTTAACATCACTAACTTTGCAACACTGTTAATTTCCTATTTAGACCATTTATGTTTCATAGAACTGACATTAGCTTCCTATTCACCAGCTCTTTATTCAAAATTGCCACCTTAAATGGTACAGTGGTTATATTATTTAGCCTGCCCAGCAATGCAACTGCAGCATCATTTAAGGTGGAATGGAAAATTCAAATTCAAATAATAATAAGCCAACTTAGTTCCAACCTAAATGGCCTGAAACCCACCTGCTGAACACTATCCCTGGTCCTGGAGATCTTCCTTCCTGCAGAGTTTACTACCAACCTGCCCAGCCCCTTAATTAACTCCAATACATCTGATCCAGCCAATCAGGGCCTTGAGAAGAGGTTGAGTAGCTGGAACAGGTGTGGCAAAGTGTGGTTAGAACTGGACTCTGCAGGTAGGTAGATGTCCAGGACCAAGGTTGGAGATCATTTACAGGCCAAACAAAGCACTAATGCAGTTAGATCAGTTAGGTTAGCACAGAAGGACGCCTTCAGTAGGAAACATTGGACAGAGCTTGCAGGAGAACTAATCAAGCTCACAGCTAAGTGGAGCTCCAGTTCTGTATCGTCATTTTTGCTGTTCTTCACCTTTGACATCATTTGAAAAAGCCAGTTTTATGTTGTGTTGAAATTTAATGCTGAATTGAAACTCCAGCAGTACTACTGTGTCTGATCCGCTCCCTGTGAGGGTCCATGGGGGTCCTGACCACTGAAGAACAGGGTAACAGAGTATCAGAGAAACAGATGGACTACAGTCTGTAACTGTAGAACTACAAAGTGCAGCTATACAGTAAGTGGAGCTGATAGAATGGACAATGAGCGTAGAAACAAGGTGGTGGTCAGAATGTTATGGCTAACCGGTGTATATCACCGCTGTCAGACCAAATCTCCATTTCGTTTTTCAGTTTTTGCCATATTTTGAAACTGCCTACAGTCCTTTACACTGTGTGGAAATTTCAAGAGGAATGGACCAAAATAAACAACCCAGAATTACTTGGAAAAATTCTGGTACCATTGCTCTTGGAGATACGAGGTTTCAATTCGACAACAGCGATATATAGTGTTATGGCATAACTGAAGTTTGAGGAAAGACCACACCTAAACTCCTCCTACTTAATTCTAGCTTCCTATAAATAGCAGTCCTTCATTCCTCCTGCTCGTGATGGATTTCGCATCCCACCTCCTCCCCTTTCTCCTCAACCTTGTCCACGCCTGCAAATGATCTTTAAGGGAGGGGGTGGTTGGCCTTCTCATGACCTGCAGAATCCGTACCGAACTCTAGCCCAAAATTCCTCAGAGTTTCCCTCCTCTCATTATCTCACTTACCAAAGTGTGGTCTGCATTCGCTAATATATATATATATATATATATATATATATATATATATATATATATAGTGTGTGTCTGTTTGTGTGTGTAGCATGCAAGACAATTGTTCTATACAGAACTTTTGGATGCTAAATGGTACTTTCATGGTGAAATGGTTCTTCATGGTTCTTCAGATTGATGGAGAATGTACGCTTTACGGTCCACACTATATAGAGTGGTTTACATACTACACTGGAGCCATAAACAGCACATTCTCCATCAATCTGAAGAACCATGAAGAACCATTTCACCATCAAAGAACCATTTAGCATGCAATTGGTTCTATACAGACCTTATAGTTCTATATAGAACAATTGCCTTTACTAATGAACCCTTAAAGAACCATCTTTTTCAGGTACGTACACCATGCTAATATGTTACGGGCCCTTTAATTCTACTAACGACTCTCCAGGTTCCTCCATCTGAGGTCCAGCGCTGATCTCCTCCCTGACCGGAGCTGAATTGACCAGTGCTCATTGATCGGCCACTTTGGCCACCTGATTCCAGCCCCACGTCCCAAAGGGGATTACATGTCAGAGCACGATGACTTACTGATGTACACTCCAGCACTTTCAGCACCATTTTAACCCTTTCACACCCACCAGCCTGCCTGCTGCCTTTAAAGCGATAGCTCAGCAGAAAAACTCCTTCAGCACTCCCACCCCTTATGCCAAACGTGGTCGTGTTTGGCTTGTTCTAACCGCACGCCTAAGTCCTCACACTGGTCTAAAAGCGTATGACTTTCACTTTAATGCAGGGCTGGAAAGGTTAACGCCCGCTTGCCTTAATCTCTCTCTTACATTCATTGCTCTCTCTTTATGGACGTTCTCTCCCTGCCCCCACTCCCAGTGTCCACTTCCACTCTGTCCCATCAGGACCAGATTTACAGGGAGTGGGGGTGGGGCTGGGGCTGGGGGAGCCTCCACACACATCACATTTCTTTATTCAAAAGGCTCCATCCTGCCTGGTTTCACCCCTTAAGCATCCGTTTAATTAGACCTATCAATATCGATTAGATTAGTAATCGAGTTAAATATCAGTTATTCTGATGACTGAGAAGAGCTGATTTGTCCAGAGTGGAACATCTTTACAACTGAGAAATTCCACTGAATGATAAAGCAGAGAACTCAATTCAGCTCAGTTCAGCTTTATCTGTACAAAAACTAAGAGCTTGAGAAAGAAGAGGAACCAAGATTCCAAAGAAGAGCTTCCATAAGATAATGAGGAAAAACACTGAGAGGGACCAAGACTTCAGAATTCTTTAAAAGCATGAGGAAGAACCACTGAGAGGAACCAAGACTCCAAAGAAGAACTTCTCCAAGAGAATTCTGAAGAACCACTGAGTGGAAACAAGACTCCAAAGAAGAACCTCTCTAAGAGCATTAGAAAGAACCACTGAGAGGAACCAAATCTCCAAAACTCCTTAAGAGCATGAGGAAGAACCCCTGAGAAGAATGAAGACTCCAAAACTTCATAAGTGGATTAGGAAAAACCACTGAGAGAAACCAATGCTTCAACAGAGAACCTCCACAAGATCATGAGGAAGGATCACTGAGAGGAACCAACACTCCAGAATTCCTAAAAAAGCATGAGGAAGAACCACTGAGTGGAACCAGGATTCAAAAGGAGAACTTCAGCAAGAGAATTATTCCGTATCTACTATGAAACAAACATGCATGGCATTGACCTGCTGCTCCATTAACATTAATAACTGAATCATAAGACTGCAGTTTAAAGGCCAAGCATGGCAACTCAATGTGCTGTACATTAATAAAAGCATCAGAAGTTCGACGAAGGGGCTAAAGGGCGGAGGACGCGGAGCCGAGAGACGCTTTACGTCAGAAAGGCCTGGCTGGAGCTGATAAGGTCTGGGGGAAGAACTCAGTGCAGTAAATCTTCTTCCACACTGGACACGAGACACCGGCTAACGACCCGACCGCGCTGATTAACGCTCTGACTGATGAGGAAACGCTTCCGTAGGAATAAAGGGGAATATCAGTGAAGTTTTCTGATTTCAGGGCATTCACAGCAGTGCGTCAGAGTGGGAGGAGGTTCATCACTTATCCAGCCCTGGATCCCTCTGCAGTCAGACAGGAGGTCAGGTGAAGGTTATCCACCGCAGGGCGGACAGGCCCTCTGAAAACACAAAACCTGCCACCGGGCCCGCAGTCTGAGGGTCTTTAGGGGCAAACAGAACTGCAGAACAGCCTCAGATTTTACTGGACTTCCTCCTCTGGGCCATATTCTACATTTATGTTGTTTTATGTGCCAAAAACAGCCGTAATTCAATTTTCCATCCTCTCACTATCCTTTACAGTTAAACAGGCTGAACGTGTTACTATGCCTTTAAGACTGATATATGTAAACAAACTCTGTTCTGATTGGCTGCTACTACTGTGGGCTGAATGGGTGGAGCTAAACCTTGGTAGCCGATTGGGTGGAGCTAAACCGTGGTAGGTGAATGGGTGGAGCTAAACTGCTGTAGCTGAACGGTGGGGCTAAACCGCTGTAGCTGAATGGTGGAGCTAAACTGCTGTAGCTGAACGGTGGGGCTAAACCGCTGTAGCTGAATGGTGGAGCTAAACTGCTGTAGCTGAACGGTGGAGCTAAACCGCTGTAGCTGAACGGTGGAGCTAAACCGCTGTAGCTGAATGGATGGAGCTAAACCGCTGTAGCTGAACGGTGGAGCTAAACTGCTGTAGATGAATGGTGGAGCTAAACCGCTGTAGCTGAACGGTGGAGCTAAACCGCTGTAGCTGAACGATGGAGCTAAACCGCTGTAGCTGAATGGATGGAGCTAAACCGCTGTAGCTGAACGGTGGAGCTAAACCGCTGTAGCAGAACGGTGGAGCTAAACCTCTGTAGCTGAACGGTGGAGCTAAACCGCTGTAGCTGAACGGTGGAGCTAAACCGCTGTAGCTGAATGGTGGAGCTAAACCGCTGTAGCTGAATGGATGGAGCTAAACCGCTGTAGCTGAACGGGCATAAAGTATGTACAGAATAAAAGCTATTTCATTTTGTTTACACCATTAGAAAATGTCTAGAACATGTAGACCAACAGAAACAGTCCAAAATGACCTGTAGTAAATTCTACATTTACTGACCTCCTTAAGGCTAAGAACACTTTTGCTTCTCCTGTCAAGTCACTATTTCGGAGGTACAAGGGTTTGTTATGACAGCGTCACATGGCCACATTCAACTGTCCACAAACACCTCACTGTCCACTGAGGCCACCACTGGGCTCCTCAGAGCCAGAAATCTGACCAAGCTCTCAGCTTTTCAGGGAGGTTTTCATGTTTCTGTGTTGCTGATGCTCAGATGCTCCATACAGGACTCAACCCATGCACACACGAACCCAGAGACCCTCACTAATCTCTGAATGTTTACAGAAATCCTTCACGTTTTTATTCCTCCACCACATCTGCAGCGCTGCGGGGAACAGAGTCCGTTTCACTGCATTACATAACGACAGAGTAAAGTCATATTAAGGCTTTTACTTCTGAAGCCGTGATAAAGTTCAAGGAAATATGGATGTCAGATCTGATTGCGTCGTATAAATGGACTAATTGAAATAATGTCCTCTTTTTTTATGCTAAACTGGGTCACTTGGAATTTTTTCCCCCACTAAAACTCCTGTTTCTTTCGCTTTAATGTGAGAACAGAAACATTTAAATATTACCATTACAGTCTTTTCATATAGGATTACATGACAAATAAGCTGATTCAATGCAGTAGACTGTAAAATATACACAGAGAACTTTCAATAAGACACAAATACAATATAATGATACATGATATTTGCTTGTTCTCAGATTTGATACGTTGGAACAAACAAAAAAGCCCAAAAACTATAAATATAATGATTTTTATTCTGCCTTTCCACAGGACGCTGCACTAAATCCAGCTAAGCAGGACTAAATATGCTCTCTTTGTAATCAAACATGCAGACATATTTTTAAAACTATGATTTATTTCCATGAGGGTGTCAAATCTTCTCTTTCTGGGTTGAATCTGGCCATTAAATGACAGTCTAAATCCTGCAGGGCTGTGTGGACAAAATCTCACATTGAGTTTATACTGTTAGATATAGTAACAGTTGAATGGCCTGTAATAGATTAAAAAGACATTAGAATTCTTGAGAAAGCCTGACCTGCCTTACTCTGACCACATAACTGTGAATAATCAATAATTTTATAATGATATTAAATAATAATTATTATTACTATTTACATTCATTCACTGATTTAATCAAAACACCCACAACTGGAGCTGTGATTGGTCAGGAAACCCACACTGACTTGCTTCCAGGGCTAATTTGCATATTGCAGCATGTAATAACAGTTACTTAACTGTTAAAAAAGCCAATATCTCAATAAAACAATAAACTGTGTAGCCTACCACTAAAAAAAGTACGTGATTAAATTATATACATCATTTACACGACTAAATAATATGATCGGCACAGTAAATGCCAAAAGTAGCCTGAAAGTCAATACTTGTGTTGATGTATTTAAATATATGTAATTTATTCAGGCTGATCTACACTGTGTGCCACTCTGCGGTGGCTGGTAGACCCACAGGTGCTTGTCATGGCTGTAGAACCTGGCCAAAAATTCAGGTATTAATATTAATTGAATAATATAATTCAGTTATTAATATTAATTGAATTAGGTAATTTATTCGGACACATTTGAATCCAGGATATTCAATCAAATCTAATAAAATTAGTGCTGTAATAGCCAATATACCATACCAAACAATGCAGCCACACAGCCTTAAAAATAAAGGTACCAAAAAGGTTCAGTTCATTGCGTCATGCTGTAGAAAAGTGTCCCCAATTTAGGCACCCCTGCCAGAGAAGAACTACAAGTCCTGCAAAGGACCAAACAATTGTTTTTATATACCGTTATTAAGTTTAACAGTCCTCCAACTTGTTCTAAAGGCTTTAAGAACAACCCTTAAATTGGTAGAGAACATTTACATTATGTGTAGGTTCTTGAAAAGGCCTTTAAAAGGTTCTTTAGGAAATTAAAGTGGTCCTCTGTATGGCATTGCTTAGATGTACCAGCTAACAGAGGGAAGCATGATCTTTAGTACGCTTAGAACCAGACCGTGTTCCTCTATGAGAGCTGTGATGTGCTCAGTTATGAGTTTTTCTGGATGAGATTCTCTGGAACTCGTGAAGAAGTCGTTATGGTGTCATTTTTAATGCATCAGTAATGTGATGAATGATTGACACCACTAATGTATTTAACACCGTTAACATCCCCTCGTTTGACCCTTCGACCTTTAGGTAACAGTTCAGACTAAGGCCCAGTGCTGTATAATGCTCTGCGTTTGTAGTGCTATTGTTCAAATACAGCTTTTAAACATCTTTTAAAGTGAAACCTTCAGCACCTTCAGCAGATCACACTGGATAGACACTCACAGGAGAACTATAGATAAATCAACAAGCAGCAAACTAACAAAAGCAGCAGCTTGGTGGAACTCCAGTTCCCCTTGAGATCCTCCACGGTGACAAGAACCCACAAGCTGCACAAGTCCATTATTTACTGTAGCACATGTGTGTCTCGGAATAAAACTAGTTTTACAGTTGAACTGATTTTGTAAGGAAATATAATGTGTATGACATAAATACCTAATAAGTAATGCACGGTGTATGAAAGAGATGGCGTGTGGAATAATAAATAATTATATGAACCAGCCTCACATCAAATTTCATGGCTCAGTTTGTAGCATGAAATCAAACCCAAAAGAACAGCGAGGAACTTGGTGTTCTCCCAGACACTGAGCACTGGGTGAAATCCACCCGCAATCATACTGATTCAGACTGATCTACACTTACACTATGTGCTGCTCTGCAGTGGCCTGAAGACCAGGGCTGCCTCTCACGGCTGAAGAATCTGGTCAAAAATTATGCATAAAATATGAATATTAATTGAGTAAAAGTCGATGGAGTCAAACTGAGTCAAAATAACTGAATTAAAAAAAAGTCCATTTAATATTTTCAATGCATTCAAATTAGCAGGGGTATAACGATTCATTCAGATTTCGGTCTGATACATTTTTCTGTACAGCAGAAAAGGAGTTAATCATGTTAATAGGTGAGTGCCTATTTCCATAATTCAAATACAATATTTGAAAGGAAAACTTTATAAAAACTGCTTTATAGTGTTCTGATCTAGTGCTTTAGCCACAAGCTACAATTCACATTACAATGACACAGTCTGATTAAATTCTATACAACTTATTTTTACATTGCTATAAATTATGCAACCCAAAACCCCATCACAAGCTAACAGACCCCTTTCCATACAGCATCCTTCAGAACCCCCAGGCTGAAGCTCTAGCATTAGTTAAAGTACAGCCAGCCTAATTAGCTACATTAGCCTTAACAGACAGATTAGTGCTCAGTAAAAGCAACATGCCATTAGGCCAACTACAATTTTATTTGGACCATAACTTTTGTGTCAGATAGGCCAATAAAGGCTAAATGGCTAAAACAAGCATTCTAATAAACATTAGTGGCATAGGCTAATAAAAATGCTATGTTAAACAATTATGCCTGAATGCTCCTGGAAATACTTATGACAGAAAACTACAAGCATTTAAAATGTAATGTTAGATAAAACTAACAAATGATAGGTTAGCCAATATCATATTAAATTCATATAATATAGCCAATATCAATTATTAAGTGTGAGGTTGTAAAAATGTAGTGCAGAACACTGCTGTACATACATTATCTGGTATAGATAGATAGGTATAGAAGCCCTGTGAGTCTAAATGTGGGCCACACACTACAGACACCAGAACGCATAAGCTTTCCTGGACTGGTCAGCTACACGATCTGAATTAAAAATTTATTGAATTATGCAGTGTTGTTTAGGGCTGGTGCTGCTGCTCAGTCCAGGCAGAGGCCAAGACAGAGGAACAATCACTTTATTGGCGAAAGCGTAAGCAGGAAGGACATCTCACACTGGTAGTGAAAATATGTACATATGTACTAGCTGCATACCAGCATGTTAGGAGTGTAACAAAACAGTACATTGTATAATAGCACATTGGGGCAGTCGTGGGCTGAAGGTTAGGGAACCAGCCCTGTGACCGGAAGGTCGCTGGTTTGATCCCCTGAGCTAACCCTCCTAACCCTCAACTGTTCTGGATTCGTTCACTCCAGGTTTGGTCAGGTCAGGCTCAAGGATCAGTCAGATCCAGCCACTCAAGGATAATTTTGGCTTTGGTCACTCAAGAATAGGTCATCAAGGTTGTCACTGTGGAATTTGTCTCTCTGGGTTTGGCCACTTAAAGTTTGGTCACTTAGGGTACAGTCATTCAAGGTTAAGTCACACAAAGTTCTAAAGCTCTTAAGGCTCGGTCACTCAAGGTTGAGTCACTTTGTTTATTGAGGGTTAGTCACTCTGGGTTTGCTCACTTAGAGCTCAGAACTCACTATGGTACTCAAAGTTCTCTGGGTACAGTCAATCAATGCTCAGAACTCTGGGTATGGCCACTTAAAGCTCAGAACTCTGAGTATGATCTCTTAAGGTTCAGTCACTCAAAGTTCAGTCACTCTGGGTACAGTCATTCAGGGTTCACTCAATATCCAGGATTCTGGGTATGGTCCTCAGGGTTCAATCACTCAAAAATTCAGAATTCTGTGTATGGTCATTCACGGTTCAGTCATTTAAGATCTAGAAATCTGGGTATGGTCACTCAGCGATTCAGTCACTCAAGGTTAGAACTCTGGCTACAGGTACTTAAGGTTAAATCATTCAAGATTCAGAACTCTCGGTATGGGTGCTCAAGTATAATTCATTCAAGGTTCAGTACTCTGGGTACAGTTGCTCAAGGTTAACTCATTCAAGGTTCAGAACTCTTGGGTACAGTTGCTCAAGGTTAACTCATTCAAGGTTCAGAACTCTTGGGTGCCCAAGGTTAATTCATTCAAGGTTCAGAACCCCTTGTACAGTTGCTCAAGGTTAATGAATTCAAGGTTCAGGACTCTCGGTACAGGTGCTCAAGGTTAATGAATTCAAGGTTCAGAACTCTTGGCACAGGTGCCCAAGGTTAATTCATTCAAGGTTCAGAACTCTGGGTACAGGTGCTCAAGGTTAATGAATTCAAGGTTCAGAACTCTTGGCACAGGTGCCCAAGGTTAATTCATTCATGGTTCAGAACTCTGGGTACAGGTGCTCAAGGTTAATTCATTCAAGGTTCAGGACTCTTGGTACAGGTGCCCAAGGTTAATTCATTCAAGGTTCATAACTCTGGGTACAGTTGCTCAAGGCTAATTCGTTCAAGGTTCAGAACTCTTAGCATGGGTGCCCAAGGTTAATTCATTCAAGGTTCAGAACTCTTGGCACGAGTGCCCAAGGTTAATTAATTCAAGGTTCAGAATTCTGGGTACAATTGCTCAAGGTTAATTCGTTCAAGGTTCAGAACTCTTAGCATGGGTGCCCAAGGTTAATTAATTCAAGGTTCAGAACTCTTGGCACGAGTGCCCAAGGTTAATTAATTCAAGGTTCAGAACTCTTAGCATGGGTGCCCAAGGTTAATTAATTCAAGGTTCAGAACTCTTGGCACGAGTGCTCAAGGTTCATTAATTCAAGGTTCAGAATTCTGGGTACAGTTGCTCAAGGATAATTCATTCAAGTTTCAGAACTCTTGGCATGGATTCCCAAGGTTAACTCATTCAAGGTTCAGAACTCTTGGCCTGGGTGCCCAAGGTTAATTCATTCAAGGTTCAGAACTCTGGGTACAGTTGCTCAAGGTTAATTCATTCAAGGTTCAGAGCTCTTGGTACGGGTGCCCAAGTTTAATTCATTCAAGGTTCAGAACTCTGGGTATAGTTGCTCAAGGTTAATTCATTCAAGGTTCAGAACCCCTTGTACAGTTGCTCAAGGTTAATGAATTCAAGGTTCAGGACTCTCGGTACAGGTGCCCAAGGTTAATTCATTCAAGGTTCATAACTCTGGGTACAGTTGCTCAAGGTTAATTCGTTCAAGGTTCAGAACTCTTAGCATGGGTGCTCAAGGTTAATTAATTCAATGTTCAGAACTCTTGGTACGGGTGCCCAAGGTTGATTAATCCAAGGTTCAGAACTCTGGGTACAGTTGCTCAAGGTTAATTCATTCAAGGTTCAGAGCTCTTGGTACGGGTGCCCAAGGTTAGTTAACTCAAGGTTCAGAACTCATGGTACAGACAATTGAGGTCCAGTCATTCTGGATGATCACTTCAGATTAGATCACTCAAGGTTCAGTCATTCGTAAATCTTTCATTTGGGTATTAGTCACTCAAACATCAATCACTCAAGTTTTAATCGATCGAGGTTTGATCATTCACTGGTTGGCTGTTCTGGTTTGGATGACTCAAGGTTTGGTCACTAAAGATTCAGTCACTTTGCTTAGCCCTGTGCTGCTATGGATGTTCGCAATTGTGGGTGAACATGTGTGCCACTTCCTGTGCATAATAATTAGATTAATTTATTGGGCTGAGCTACCACAGCAAAAAAGCCCTCGGCAGGAATGGAGTAATAGAGAGCGAGAGAGAGAGAGAGAGAGAGAGAGGGGAGGGGGAAGCGGGGGACAAGAGACAAAGAGAGAGAGAGTGAGAGAGAGAGAGGGGAGGAGGAAGCGGGGGACGAGAGACAAAGAGAGAGAGAGAGAGAGAGAGAGCGAGTAAGGGGAAGAGAGAGGAGGAGGGAGCGGGGGATGAGTGAGAAAGATAAAGAGAGAGAGTGAGGGAGAGGGTCAAGAGAGAGGAGAGAGTGCTGTAGTGGGGGAGGGCACTGCAGAGAGGGGGGATGGGAGGTATAGAGAGAGCGAGAGCGAGCGAGAGATATCTAGAGGGAGAAGTGTTGAGGGAGGGATAAAGAGACCGGAACACATGATGCAGGTTAAAAAGCATCTGTTCGCAAAAAAAGGGAAGAGAATCCTTGATTCCTTCCCATGTGATCCATGAGAAAGTGATCAAATGGAGCATTTGCCACCGAACTCAGCTCATACATGCAGAAGGTTCCGCCCACCGACAGAAGCCCTGCGATGTCCTGGTTGTTAGGGAGCATCTCTGTGCCGCAATGCTTTTTGGTAAACCTGGAGCGGAGCACTGCGTGTTACATAAGCTGAGGTGTGGGCACTGGCTGGCTGTGGCACGAGGATGCAGCCTTGCACATAGTCCATCTGCATGAGGCATCGCGATCTATGGCCTGTCCTTTCTACATCAGCTGGGTAAACACAGCTTTTATGGCCAGGTGAGGGGGGTGGTGTGGAGTCTTTGTTGGGGAGGAACACAAATAGCACACTCTGCTGTGATGCAGCAACATGCAACCTCCTGTCCGTGCTGTACCTCTATGGTTCAGCATTCACTTGATGCTTTGAATGCGGGCAACATGCAACAACCAGACATTACTGTCAATCTCGATGCATCAATAAAGGCCTTAATCTGAAATTGAGGGATCTAGCATCAGCATTACGGGATGCAGTCCAAGGTCAGCTGAAATAAGGGCAGCATCTGACAGCTATATGTCCAAAAAAGGTCTTCGTAGTGATACCATAGAACAGGGTTGTAAAAAGGGCCATATTAAAAAATCTCATCAAATCTGTGGGCCAGAGGGTAAAATATTATTTATTTAAATTTTAATTAAAACATTGTGCTAAAACCCAATCTGGCCACTGTTTATTCAAAATATGCAAAAACTCCAGCAGTAAAATGCAGACACTTGTTGTAGACCTCGAAATATTACATGGACACTTTAAATATTTGAAATTTAAATGTCCCCAGGAGCTCAGTCTTTTAAACCTACCTCTTAATTTAGACTAAATGCCTGGTATCTTTTCTTTGCTGCAAGTTCATTAAGACTTAGGCTCAGATTCTGAGCTGCTGAGCTGATGTTAAGTGTTAAGCGTTTATGTTGGTTGAACTGTAGCTTAAATGCATTTTGGTGATATGACAGGTATGGAACTATGTAGAACTGTATACAACTGAGGTGTAACCATGTTCCCATAGACTGTTGTTGAGGTAGGAGGGTCAGAGCACACATTACATTGCAGTGCATGTTGGGGACTGTAGTGCAGCGCATTATGAAACGGACTAATACTAACAAAAAATTAAAATACTTTTGTAGGCCGGATAGGATTATGTCACGGGCCTGATCTGGCCTGCGGGACTTGTGGGCCATAGAAGAAGGTCCTTAAACTTTAGAAAGGTTCGTCCCATTCACAAACCTCATTTACACAAATGGCTCACTTACAAAACCAACATCTGAAAGGTTCTTTGAGCAACCAACAGTGTTGCTTCTATGACGCCATTCAAAGAACATTTTTGGCATCTTTGTTTTACAGGGTGATGCTGAACGAGGTGTGTTAAGGTAGCCTAGAGGTAAAGCCTAGTGGAGGGTAGATATCCAGCCAAGAACCACTGAGGAAACTTTATGTTTAAGAGTGTAGATTTGGATTCAAATTGTGGAAGTCTTTTGGCTTGAGGGTAGGCAAGCCTTAGAATGAGTATTAAAATGATTCCCTTAGTAAAGAACATCGTTAAAAGCCTTTGACACAATAAAGGGACCCAAAGAAAGAGTTACTGCTCTGTCAAGACCAGGAAACTGAAATATATTCTACCTGTACTGGTTCCCTATCTCTGAGGAACGCAGGAGAGTAACCATGAACCTTTAAACTGAACCGAAACCACAATCGGGTTACAGCAAGCCACTAGCTGTATCAGACCACTCATCTATGATAAAGCCTGATCTTTGCTATACTGAATGGAAATGTAATTGGAATTAATTAACGGCTTCGTTAATGGCTTTATTTAATTATAGGCTACACATGTTAGCACGCTTTGTCTTAGTCAGCTCATGGACTCATCCTCTATTCGGCGCTGAACCAGAGGCCGCTGCAAAGGGACCCGTGAACGGGATGGAGAGGAATAATCCCAGGGTCCTCAGAGAAATCTCTCAGTGCCTTTATCTCACATATTACATAACGTGAATATATGCTCAATATCCAGCCTGTGACTGAGGATGTTTCTCTTGCTGTCCCTACCGCTGCGTCAGCAGTAAACGGGCGCGGCAGCGAAACATCCGTGTGCACAGCAGCTCAGAACATGTTCAGTGCTAGACACTGAAGAAAAACAGCAGAACAAGAGGCCGGTGGTGACTGGAGGTGAATCTGGCAAAAATAAAACGAGAGTGTGGTCATTATAGGGAAGCACTGTGAACAGGAACGTCTGAGCTATTGAGTTAACTGGACAAAATGAGGGAAGGCAATGCACAGGAGATGCGGCAAGTCTGCTGGACTGCCCAAAATTACACCGTTCCTCTGCTAGACATGGAACTAGGTGTTATTAGTTAACACTTTAAAAATACGGTAGCAAAACAGGTTTCGCTGTAGAGCAGAGACTTTCCTAGGGTCTTCTGGACTTTGACCAACGGATAGAAAGATAACTGAAGTCATATTAACAGTATATTTTGTACAGACAGTATAGACTGTGTTTCAAGATATAACAAAATGATGAATAATAAATGAGGCTGGATCATTGTCTAAAACGCTAGCTCACTCGTCAAAGTATGATGCTACCGATCTAGTCAAGACCGTAAAAGACCATCTATTATGATACACATGCGAAGACTGCCATGTGTGCAAATGATGGATGTAAATGACCAACATATAAGCAATGCCAATGGCTAAAAAAGCCTTTTCATTAAAGAACGTTTGGATGTTTATCATAAAAGCGTTTGAACTGTATGCATTTAGATTGGTTTGATTTAGATTGGTTTGATTTAGGATTCAAACACATCCACACTCTATACATGATGCACTGTTTGGCTGTGGAGACTAGAAGTTCTAAACCTTCATAGCTAGAACACTATTTAGGGAGTATAGAGCCGTTTGAGACTCAGCCTGGGTTTGTTGCGCCTTCTGACTGAATCACAGATGTTCAAGTGACATTTTTAGACATTTGACCTGCAGTTTTTCAGTAAATCAGACCGTCAGTGCTTTAATTCAAGCCTGTGATATTAATGATGGGGCTGTTTAGCCTGTTGTCTGGCTGACCAGCCCAGTTCTAGATAAGAAAATAAGCGGTCATCCCCCAGTTTAAACAGAACTGGGTTCTTACTTCATCAGCACACCTCGGTGCTCCATGTGAGCAGCATTAGAGCCAAAGATTATTCATTAACAGCACAAGGAGAAAGAATTTGCATATTAGCCAGTTTGTTCCAAACTAATCTCACATGTTGATGTGTAGTACCACGAGCCTCCACTAGAGTTGGAAAGCAGACTCTCCCCAGTGGAGCTCAATGACAAACCGGTGCAGTCACATCTGCTGTTGACTTCATATCCCATCTGTCACTGCACGCACACAAACACAGGGTCACATCATCGCCAGGACTGGATGAGCTATCTGGGTTTCCATTATCTTCATAACTTGCTTTTACAGACAATAACGATGTAAACTGCCCGGTTTTATTGCAGTTACTGCTGACAGGCAAAATCCTTTCTTTAATAAGGCTGATACATCAGGATACAGGTTTTCAATGCCTAATCCAATCAGGCCATAGAATAAGAGGATATGTTGGCCATTCTTATATCTTGTATCTTATAAATGATACAAAAATCTAAATCCAGCCCAAACTGTTGGAGCTGGATGTCTCTGTAGATGATCATGAACTGTTATTGGTCTTTCCTCTATGGCGATGTACCTAATTATAGTCTAGGTCTGTTTGGATGCAGTTCCCTGGATCTTGGAGCCAGGGATCAATACAGCACCTTGGGAATGACTAAGCAGGATTTCTAAATGCAGGACAGCACAGGAGCTCGGCTACACAGATACATACACGCACATTCACCAGCAGGCTGAATTTACAGGCTAGTATCATGAGATTTGGGGTCATTTTTTCAAGAAGAGAAGTCTCAGGAAATCATCTGCTGGCTGGGGATCACAGAAAGGGGTCTGACACTCGTAAAAGGGACTCGTATTTCTCAGACTTACTATGACATTTTTCAATCATCGGTCATTGTGGCTCTTGGGAGACGGCTGCCCATGGCATTATGGGTGCAAGACCACGTTTGACAGTTAGCCACTGGCCCTGTGGAATTTCTCTCTCCACATCTGAATGCAAGACAATGGTGAAAGCAAATTCAGGCCAGGAATTTGGGGTAGGTGCTTCAAAATGAAAGTGTTTCTGTTATTTTGTCCACTGTGTCCTGTACATTGATATTCTGCACATATACGTCACATAAAATTCTCATTTGAAGAATAATCTGTGCATTGCAGGCGGTCAGTTTAGAGCAGGGGCGTCAAACTCAGCCACTAACAGGGCCACATTAAAAAAATCGTGAAATTACGTTAAAAGATGTTTTGCTAAACACGAAAAATATAGGCACTTGCACTAAACCTTGAAATATACATATTTTGGCTTTAAACTCCATTCATGGTGGAGGGAGACATGCAGGGCGCTGTGCGGCAAAATAGTCCCCAAAGAAAACTGATTATTCCAGATTTTCCACTATTTTCCATCATCAACATTCCATATAAGCTCAGAAGACTCGTGTAGGTTCTCTGGTGGTTCTGGATGGTAAATAAAATGTCTATATCTGTGTTGTAGTCATGGTGACGTCTGGTTCCCATCACCACCACTGTAAAGACGTCTGAAGCGTTTCGCACCAAACCCTCTGAATCTCTCTGTTCACTGAATTATGAAGGAATTTTGAAAGACTGGTGGATTTTCCCACCAATTCTTCAGAATTCCTGAATCCTTTTGTTTCGTGTCTGCGTTCAGTGTTTGTGGCTGAATTTAATGTTTTCCGACGTGTGGTTTTGATGATGTAAGCAGGTACTCCAGAGATGCATGAGTGTAAATGATGTTTAGAGCTCTGCGCGCTCGCAGCGTGTGGAGAACCCGGCGACCCGGCCTCACTGCACACAACGGAGGCTGGGCTTTTTGTTTGTGAAGAGCAAATTGGCAATTAGGAAAATGAAGCTGCATTGACGGTTTGAATAATCAATGTCTCTCGACCGTCTCACCCAGTTTCCCCGCTGAGGCAGACACTGCAGTCAGCAGAGCTTCTCCACCTGTTAGCACAGCCGTAGTGTAGCAGACACACACCTTCACGGCTTCATTACAGTCAGACAACACACGATGTCTCTTTAAACACGGCCAGAAAACACCATCTACAGTATATCCTTTCAAATATGATTCAGAAGAGCGAACTCTTTAAAGGGCCCATATCATGGAAAACTGACTTTTCCTTGCTTTTGTGAAATAAAACACTTTGATGTGGTGTGTAAATAATGTTTGAAAACCTGCTGTCCACTCCTCAGCCCATATATAGAACCTAAACTGCAAAAACAAACAAACAAACAAACAAAAAACAGCCCTGCTTTTTTGTGATGTCACAAACACCAACATATTACATATCACTGCTGTCGGAACAAAACCTCATATCTCTTTTTCAGTTTTTGTCATAATTTGAAAATATCCATTGTCCTTTACATCGTGTGTGAATTTAACAATAAACTGACCAAAATAAACGGCCCGAAATGACTCTGAAAAAATTCTGGTTCCATTGACTTCCAGTGAAAGTAATATATGTCTTTTCCTTCTTTTCCTGTCATTTCCACTTTGGAGATACAAGATTTGATTCCGACCGCAGCGACATATCTGCCAGTCCGCCCACTCACAGTGATGTTATAAGAAGTGTTTTAGCCCAGTCTTCATTTTGAATAAGACACAGCCAATCAGAACAGAGCTCATTTACATATATGCTAAAGGCGCAGTAACAGAAACAGCCTGTTTAGCTGTACAGGATAAAGAGAAGTTGGAAAATGACATTATGGCTGGTTTTGGTGCATAAAACAACACAAACTTTATAAAGAAACATAAAATACCAGAGAAATTTGGGCTCCTGAGTATAAATCAGAACATGTGAACGCAGAGTTCATCACTACGCCTCACAAATACGAGCAGCCAGTGGCTTCAAAATCCAGCAGCACTGAGAAACACAACAAAACACAGTCTAGAGTCCTAAACGATCATCTCAGCCCAAACACTCAAAAGTAGCACTGGAGCTACTAATGTAGCTACCAATTAATGGAAGCTTCTAGTCCACCGATTAACATGATAATCAGTAGAGACGGCTGACCAGTGTTTTTGAGGCCGACAGCCGGGCTGGACTGTCAAGGTCTATTCACACTGAGTTTGATTTTTTTGGATGTGATTTTAACGTAGTGGAACCTTCACACCGAGCACCAAGCGTTTTCTGTTTAACACAGGGATCTCCAGCGCCTCCTACAGGAGCTGAAGCTGCATAGCGAGCGATTCTGCAGGTCAGTGGGGAAATCTGAGGCGAATGAACTCTGGTTAAAAACAGTCGCTGTAACAAACTTTAAGTCAGCGTTTGCTTGTGATAAAAGCTTTTGTTCTCAGTTTCTGGCCGAAGTTCTGCCACCATCCTGACACACGTTTGTTTGGGCTGCAACCGTGACAACAGGTCCGTACAGCGCAGAAAATGGAGCATGCGCTCACTTTCAGAACTTGACTTGTCTTTTTCGTCTGTAAAAATCAGACATGAGTAAATAAGCCTTTAAGGCTACGTTCACGTTACCAGGCTGAAGTGGCACAAATCTGATGTTTCACCCTGATGTGACTCAGATCTGATCTTTTGCCCTGACGTGGCTCAGATCTGATGATTTGCCCTAATGTGACCCAGATCTGATCTTCTGCCCTACTGTGACTCAGATCTGATCTTTTGCCCTGACGAGGCTCAGATCTGGTGTTTTCAGGGCTGTGTGGACACAAATCTGATCTTTTCAACTCCGACCTGCGCCACTTTCATATGTGGTCCTAGATCGGATGCGTATCCAATTTGTGGCCGTGTGACGCTCAGATCGGAATTCATGTGCTTTTTCTCCGTCATTCAGCGTTGCCATGGCAGCAGCGCTGAACAGACGTTAAAGCCTGTAAACGGTGGAAAAGCAGCTCATCTCACCTTTTTCTCCTCCGTCTGGCTCTAATAATGAAGCTGAGAGCTGATCAGAGTTAATGATCTTCTCAGCGAAGCTCGTTCTGCTCGTTAGTTTGTGCTGATGATGCAGTGATTCAGTCACGCGACGTTACTGAGTAGGAGGAGCTCATGAGGGTCATTTCAGGACACCGGTTCATCACATTAATCACAGATCTGAGTCACTGACCTAAACGAGTCTGAACCGTGGAGTCAGAGAGATCTGATCTGAGCAATGAGGCTTGTAATGTGAATGTAGCCTAAGTCCTGCAGTCAAAAGTCAAAAGGTCTGTATTTCCATCTAGTGTTTGAATGAGGAACTGCAGCATCCCTTGACTGAGTGTCCTTGCACAGCACTGCAGGAATCCTTACACATGACTCACTGATCAGGATTGACCAAATTAGAGAAATATCGGCCGATCACTGATCGCATAATTGGGTTTAAAATCGCCCGACACCGATGATCAATCCTTCCATCGATAGCTAACTGCAGGCCTAAATCATCACCCGCTCACCTCAAAGCCTGAGGAGGTGCTCAGTCTCTCTAACAGTCTGGATTGTGTGGCTTCTGACACTGTATGACTCTCTGTCACCTATAAACATGGACTGAATTACATCAGCATCACTAAAAAGCACTAGCAGCAGCCCCCGAGAGCACTTACGCTACCATAAACAAATGTATGGAACGTTAAATAAACATAATGCACAGATGTGTTTACTGAACGACGTGTTGCTTTGAACTGTTAGATCATACACACATTTTAGCCATTTAGACTCTTCAATAAAATGTTAGCCGAGAACCAAAATCTGCAGGAAGTGTGTTGTGTATGTAGTGTAGATGGATATCTGTACAGCTGCCTCTTTCTGCGCTGCCCCCTAGTGGCTGTTCCACAAGCGTAAGGCGTGAATTTTTAATTAACATAATTAAATAAAATGTTCTGCACCCATAACTCTGTTATCTAATGAACTAGATGCGAAATGTTGAGCTGCTAGTGAGCAATGGGGGTAAAAGGGGAGGGCCGGGAAAAACTATTCACACCTCTCCTCAAAGAGAGACACTATCTTTGTGGACACAATAAACACACAGCCATTTAAACACAACGGCAACACTTCTATACCTGCTCGCTCACCTACGAAGACCAAAGTCCAGCTTACAGTGCAAAAAACCATATACACTTCCATCACAAACATACTTCATCACTGTTACTAAAGAAAAAAAACGGTAATCACATGTTAGGCCTCTGTGTTTTATTAAAGCACGGCTCGCGCTGCTCAGCAAATAAAGCACTAGTGGCTCCTCCTGCCTTAGATCAGCTCCACCTGATCAATAAGGACCACAGCTGCTTACATCATCTCACAGTGAAGAGACAGAATAACCATCACAGGGTTTCATATGGAAATATACTGTATAATTACGGTCATCACCTTTCATAATCTGCCAGTAAATTTGGTGCATATTTAAGAAAACACATTTTTTATTGTAGCATTTGTGTAAATTCAATTTCAATTTGAATTAATTGTATTATTGTATCTTTAGGCTTTTATTTTGTAAGATTGCTATTTAACTGCAAATCACTTTGACTTGCTACATGAACAAAAGGTGCTGTATGAATAAACATAATAATGAATTATCATTATTATTAATTAAATTACTGTGTATTAGGTAAGAATAGTTGAAATAATAATAATAATAATAATAACAATCCTTATTTATATAGCATTGTCTTTACAAGGATGAAGGCAAAAAATAATTTAATAATAATTCTATATTAAATATATCTATAAGTAGAAATAAGTAACAACAAAAACAAATAAACAATATATAAACTATAATGTTAAATATAAAGGAAAGAAAAACAACAACTCTAAAAGTAAAATAAGCAAAATAAAATTGTAATGTAAATAAATAGATAAATTGATATGGTACAATAATAAAACTAGAGGTTATGTATCTGCTAAACGCAGCACTTCTTTTCTAATATATCTTATCGATGTAGAAATTATGTAAATATTTCAAGAAAGTCAATTCAGCTTTCAGCCAATCAGGATGTGCGAAAACCCCCACAGGATGGAAGGGCGTGGTTTGGGAATGAGAGAACTGATCGTCTAAAAGGCTTTTTGAGCTGAAAATGCGAATAAAAAGCTGGAATGAAGTGATTTTCATTTTGCTGGGTCATTAAGCCTTTAAACCCCCCTCAGGACAGGACTCCTCCTCCTCCTCCTGCTCCTGCTCCTCCTCCTCTGAGGGGATCAGCTCATTTATAGATGCCATCGTCTATTTCTGTAACTGTTTTATCTGTTAGCTCAATAAAGTGCTGTAATGGCCGTGGATGCGGAGCCGCTGCTGCTTGTCCTGTTCTCCTGCAGCCTCGCTGTATGACCGCTTCCTGTCCTCTCTCTGACCACTGATGGCATTCTCTCTGACTCACTGTGGGATGATGCAGCATGCCTCACTTCTGGACACGAATGGTGGTTTTGGATGAGGTGGAGTTGGCCACTGCGCTGGTGGACAGACGGGACCACCCATACAGCCCCTGGACCCTCAACGCTTCCTTCATCACATGTTCTTTTGGCCATCAGAGGACTAACGATAC